>NW_016160659.1:15859-25421 GCF_001687245.7 Rhagoletis zephyria | reverse complement strand
TTTTTTTTTATATGGGAGTTGAAGTCGGTTTTTTTTTGCTAAAAATTACTAGTTTTTTTTATCATGCACCAGAGTTCCAGAAAACACTGAATGGGAATATGCCAGAGACCTAGATTCAATTTCTGTAGCTGGCGCGTTGACTTGATTTTAGAGCAATGCCTGACCACCTCTTCATCTCGTCCATTATTATCGATATTTTCAGGTCTAACTATAGTAAAGTGATGTAGTGAAATCCGACATGCCAATTTTCGTTGGGAACCGTGCAAACTAGTCGAAGATTACCCATACAATCTTCTCTGTAGCAATAAAGCACAGCTCGAAGGACGATAATTTGGACGACAATATGACTGACTCACTCGAAGATGCAGTTAGTGTACTTTAATCTAATGGTGATACCATCAAATCCCGTTCTTGTCTAGTCTGTTGAGTATACTATGTTACATCACTTCAGCCCCATTTCATTTGACGTTAACTATATGATATTACACGCAGTATGTAAGACTTAATCGAAAAGCTTTTTGGGTCTCAATTATCGATCTAAAAATAATTCTGGAAGTCTGGTTCTAGTACTTGTACTAACTCTAGTTTAAAAATATAATTAAAGCGAGTTCCGTACTCAGTAGCTTTTAATGTTCTAAACAAAACGAATTGCCCTAAAGCCTTTTTATGTTCTCAAAACCGGACATTTCGTTTCCTTTATATTGTGTTATTCAAACATTCGCATAGCTAAGTAATCCTTTTAAAGTTCTTTTGTGCATATATATTCACAAATTTGAAGCTTTGGGTTTGTTTAATTAACATACAAATTGACGCATTTATTTACGACGCTTTATCTCGGCCATTTTCTGCATTGTTTCCATTAAGAGTTGAAACTTTTGTTAATTCGACAATTACTTAATTATTCTGTGAAATGTGAGTAGCTAGTTCATGAATTAGAGAATAGCAAAGTTGGCAAGAATGTTAAAAGATTTAAGGCTTAATAAATTTTCGCCACTGAATTTAAGATACAATTACAAAAATTTATGCCTAAACAGCCTGTTTAGTAAATGGAGGTTCATTATTTGTATTTAACTATTGCAGTGAGAATTTTTTAGATACAAAATATTTATAAAAGCTTTTATTAATCTTGCTATGAAACTTCAAACTGCGCTCAAAGCTCGATGACAATGGAATATGAAAGATTTTTCAATCTGCTAGATGGCACAGGAGTCGAAATATTTATAAATTTCGTATTTATAATCCGATTTGGTTCACATTTGGTATGCAGGTACATATCGACTGCTAAATGTGGAAGATCGACCTATCTCGGCAGCCAGTTCGAAAACGCCCTATCTCAATAAACTTTTCAAGAACGCCCTATTTCAGAATTTGGTTGAAGAACGCTCTAATTCAGAATTCGTTTGAAAAACTCCCTATCTCAGCTACCGATTCAAAAACGCCCTATATCAGAACGTTTTCAATACATTTTGAAGTGGGATAGGGCGTTTTTGAACCGAACACTGAAATAGGGCGTTCTTCAGCCAAATTCTGAGATACGATGTTTTTAAACAAAATTCTGAAATAGGGCGTTCTTGAAAAGTTTTTTGAGATAGAGTGTTTACGAACTGGCTGCCGAGATATATATGTATATACCTATATATTTAGATTAAATTTTACTTACATGAATAGCTCCATAAAAAAATATGCCGATAGTTGGCATATCCTTAATGAGTGGCGCGCCTTATTGAACTCGGTTAAAATCGATTAGGCGGTTACAGCGCCATGCAAGAACAATATGCTTATCGAATATCGCAGTGCACACACATATTTATGTAAATACATACATAGATATTCAGTACTCTTAGTGTATGCTTATTACAACACACTTGCATACAAAAAATTCCAAACTATGGTGATAATTACACTTCGAAAATTTAATCAGACTAATGTACGCTTAATCTTTGTACCGAAATCGGTGTTGGCACACGCCCATCAGTAGTCCCATTACCCCTGTCCAATTACATTTTACCTGCTTTTTAACTGAGATTTTGTACATTTTCTAGCATTTACTTACATTCAATTAACTATGCGATGTGGCTTCATCAGCCAAAAATGCTTGCTACTTTTACATTTAATTGAAATTTTTAGTTGCCCTGAATATTTGCGTTGCTTTTTTCCTATTAAAATTGCATACATTCCAAAGCTTTTGTTCCCATATTTAAACTGGTAAATATTTTATTTTTTCTTTCCTTCATTCCTTTTTTCCCGCCCATTGCTGGCTAAGTAAGGCGTTGACAATTGGCGCTTTAGGCTTGGCATATTGCCTTTAGTTGTTTTCAAGAGACCTTTTAAGTCTAGCATTTAATTAAAATTATGGAAATGTTCCATGAAATGTGTGCACAAATGTGCGTTTATGTATGTAAGTGCAAACCTACATATTTACACACACCGCCGGAAAAAGTATTGGCACAGAGAATATTTCACAAAATATGCAACAATTTTTATTCTGATTTCTTATAAAAATAGGAATATATTTTGTAAACTTTGTGCAAAACTCGCAAAAATTCCATAAATTTTCTTGCAAATTTTAAACTTTTTAATTAGATTTTTTGTAATTGTTTTGACTATGCAGTTGTGTTGCCCATTAGATTTTAGTATGAAACATGCAAGTTTAAAGTTAAATCGCGCTGATTTCTGATAATTTTTTTGTTGAATATATTTTGCATTTTTTCCATACAAAGTATTTTCGATTTTTTTTTGTATAGAAGAAACTGCGTGAAAAAAATTGCCAAAAATCAACGGTAAGTCCTTCAAACTAGCACTCTATTATACTAAAATTTAGTACTGCATTCTCAAAAAATTTCTAAAAAATCTGATTGAAAAATTGAAAATTTGCATGGAAGTTTATTAGATTTTTCCTAAGTTTTACACAAAGTTTAGAAATTATGGTTTTAAGTATTTTGATGAACAATGAACCATATATTTATAAAAAATTAGCGAAAAAAATAAAAATAATATATTGTATAAAACTCTCTGTTCCAATACTTTTTTCCGACAGTGTATGTATATGAGAACATGACTAAGCATTTGTGGATAGAAATCTACACATTTAAAACGTTTTGTTATTCAAATTGAGAGTGTCTACATTAGGCTGGGTCGATATTGTATGGGGGAATATAAAAACAGTTAATATTATGTTGCCAATGAAGAAAATCGATGGGAAAATAAGTAATAAATGAGTGGTAAAATGAAAATGCGCAAGGATTTTTTGTATGAAATATTAACAGAAAAGAGTTACTCAGGTGTACATGGCGTATGAAAAACACTCTTTCGTGTTCATTTTTCATACAAAAAATATTTGCGCGTTTTCATTTGACCTCTCATTACTTCGTTATTTATTTATGAATTTTCTTCATTAGTAGCTTGATTTTTTTGAAACAGAACAGGCTTTAACACAACTCAACAAGATTTTAAACAGAATTTGTTATTTTAAAATTTTTATTCATAAAAAAAAAACAAGAAATATGGAATTATTAATTAATTATTAATTAGTTCGTAAGATATACGTGGTTAAGTGGAACCACTTTTTGTTTTAAGCTGAATAACGGTAAATTGAAAATATCTCAAAAACTTATCCATAGAAAAAAAAATTAACTCGATTTTCGGAATCAACTGGCGATTCTACATTGGAAATTGATAGGGGTATTCGTAGAACAAAAAAAAAAACACTAATTTGTGATCCAGTCTAATTAGTCACGAAAGATTCAATCAATCAAAGAAATACTTGCAGATATTAAATATTTTAAATTAAGTAAAGAATAAAACGTGATATTCATGAACATACTTCAGTATTTAATTCAAGATTTATTTAGAGAACTTTGTGAAAGACAACAATTAATCTAGTACTGCTAGAGACCTGATAACCCAAGATAATTTTAAAGTTATTAAAGGATCTTACTCTACTCATAGCTTCGTACAGTGGGCCGTGAGAAAACAGTAATTTTTAAGGTATGTATAGTTCAACTTTTCACAATATCCGTTCAAGGGCTTTATAAGGCATGGTCTGAAATGCAATAATCACTTAAAATTTGACGCCATTTCATGGTGAAAGAAATTTAGTATCACGTTTTCAAACTAAGGCTTTCTTAACTCATTCAGTACAAAAATTCAACCACTAATTCTAAAAGTATTAAAATACATAAGTATGTATACCGGCTAATTTGGATCGTTCCTTTCAAAAATCACATAAAAAATGTCTAAAGTTTTGAGTTTTACCGTCATCCAGGGTTCTTTAAATATGTCAGTGATATCCTAGGTGTTTAAAAAAGAGAGTGTTCTCAGCTATTTTTATTTTTAGTTTTCGCGAAATTTATTTCAAAACTATGAATAATACGAATTGTAATCACAATTCCACGGAGAATTGGTTAATATTTTTCAACAGATTACACTGTTCACTATCGACTTTTCTGCCACGTTTTGCTTTTGTGATAAATACGGTCAACAGTACAGTAGCTTGCATTTTAAATTGAGGTCTAACTTAATTCTTTAACTGCTTCAGATCGCCCTTACCAAGTCCAATGACTGAGCAATTATATGTTGAGACTCTCAACTTGAGAGTGAGTCAAGAAAATGTTTAAACGCTTATATTTTGTCACCTACTTCACTGATTTGAAATTTGACAATCTTCGAATAACCTATGGAGCTTGGACTTTATTTTGATATTTACCTCAATACTATATAGCTGCTCTAGATCGCCCTAACTATCGTATGAATGAGCAATTATATATAGATTTTTGAAAAATGAAATTTTCGAACTGCCCTAATGTACATACATGTATATACATATAAAATAAAACATTTATATAAATACCGTGCTACTAGGCATGTTGTGTGTGCCCGAAGCTGTCAAGTGTTTATTGAGAATTCCTGAAATTCAAATGCATATTTCAGGGCGCCATTCCCTAGACTTCAGCAACAACCTTGGGTAACATATGAACGTATTTAGGCAGCAGGTGTGTGCAGAATAAATTTAAATATTGTTTAATGTACATATATATATATGTGTACATAAGTGCTTTATATGCAGATCTCAATGTAGGTTTGTTTGTGCGCTTGTGTGTAATTGTGGATTAAGCTGCTGTTAGTTGTGTTCGCGTACCTGTTAGTTATTGAAAGTTATCAAAAACAATCAGCTCTTGACGTTCGCGTACGCAAAAAATTTGCAAAGTAGGCGAAATTAAGAGAGTAACGTGACATTTCCTTTTGAAGGGAAGCTGTTAGTTTCTGCTGGAAAAATTACGCAAATCACAACATTGAATTTGATGGTTTCGAAGTTAAAAATGATAAAATTCGACTAATTAAACTTGTAAGAACTAAGTAATTATTCGTTTAATCAATAAGCTGTGTCAGAATAACACTTTGTGATGAGTTCTCGTGCGTTTTAAATTTTACACTTTTGAATGTCAACGAAAAATCGATCAGCTATTCGTTTAACTTGCAAGTTTTTGCAAATTTTCTGTTGTGGATATTTTTCTCTTATGAGAGAACAGACGACATTTCGCCGGAATTTCGCTGTTGGATGTTTTTTTACTAGAGATTTTAAACGAACGTACCTATTGTTAGCGCTTTTTGTGCTGTTATCAGCTAGCTAATGACTTAATTTTGTTTGTTTAAATACTTATGTATGTGTTATACATACATACATCTCTATGCAATTACAGTAGAAATACAAGCAAAAANCGACTAATTAAACTTGTAAGAACTAAGTAATTATTCGTTTAATCAATAAGATGTGCCAGAATAACACTTTGTGATGAGTTCTCGTACGTTTTAAATTTTACACTTTTGAATGTAAACGAAAAATCTATCAGCTCTTCGTCTAACTTGCAAGTTTTTGCAAATTTTCTGTTGTGGATATTTTTTTCTTATGAGAGAACAAACGACATTTCGCCGGAATTTCGCTGTTGGATGTTTTTTTACTAGAGATTTTAAACGAACGTACCCATTGTTAGCGCTTTTTGTGCTGTTATCAGCTAGCTAATGACTTAATTTTGTTTGTCTAAGTACTTATGTATGTGTTATACATACATACATCTCTATGCAATTACAGTAGAAATACAAGCAAAATTACAACAATTTAACAGCAATAAGCGGCTAATTAGGGTTTAAAAAAAGGCGCCAACTTATCCGTGAATCCTAAACCAATTAAAGTCTAGTTTTTTTATATCTAGGCACCGAATAACATTTGTATAAATATTTTAAGGCGGACGTATAGGTATGTGATTCCGCATTAAAACGTGCTAAATTTAAAAAAATACGCAAATGAAAGAGTACCAACACAACTCGTATTAAATTTGAGTATACACTTTATAAAATATGTCGTTGTGCACTTCACAGATGCTTTTTCACAATTAAGAAGAAAAAAATTTAAATTTCATGTTCCGTCTGTTGGTGATTGAACTCGGACCCTCTTTGCGCACTCGTAATTGTGTTTTCAAATGCTGAGTTTGAATCAACCTCAGAGCGAGCGATTAGTGCTTTTGTACAAATAAAGATGTACCATGTATGTAAGTGTGTATGTGTTGCTTTTTTGAAATCGTGATTTTGCGAATAGCGAGCAAACCGGATTTTTACAAACTGGAGTCTAAAAATTGTAAGAATTTATTTTATTTAAAAATGGCACTATGTACTTACATAAAATATTTTTATTAATTTTATATCTGAATACTGGAACTTCCGTTAGCTGATCATTACTCTAGACGCCGGACAAATCCACCTCATAACGCCATGAATCTTTGTATGTTGCCAGGAGGTGATTTGTCTTTTTCGAATTCCTCGCCTTGCCAACATCGTTTATCTTATTTACTAAGCTGCAAAATGCAGCGCTCGTGGTTCTGGTGTTCACGGCGGCCATGCCGATATCATCTCCATACATCGGCTGCGTTTCGGCTTTGCTATACATATTTCAGCTGCTGTGCGAAGAGGTCCTTCCCAGGTCAATGGATCTCTACATAGACATATTACTTTTCCAGCAATCTTAAATTTAGGCGTATAATCGAAGAGGCAGCTTCTCTTCGTGCTATTAGAAACAATTTGATTGCCTAGGGTCTTTTCCAAAATTCAATGCAGCGCCAAATTCTGTCCAATAGTGGGTGAAACAACACTGATAAGACCCAATCAGCTGAGCATAAAGCGCACTCAGATTCCAATTTTCGGATATTTGTTGACCAAACTAAAAAGCTCATAAAGGTTGACATATTCGATTCAACAATTCTTCACCTCCAGCTTTGAACAGCTCAGCCGGTATTCCGTCAGGTCAAGGAGCTTTGTTGTTTTTAAGGCTTGGTGGATTATAGGGACGTGAGTATTGTAAACATAAATTGGTCTGGGTTTTTATTTATCAAATGTTAGACTATTGCCGCTTTTCAAAAGTGTTGAGAAGTTTTNGCGTATAATCGAAGAGGCAGCTTCTCTTCGTGCTATTAGAAACAATTTGATTGCCTAGGGTCTTTTCAATGCAGCGCCAAATTCTGTCCAATAGTGGGTGAAACAATACTGATAAGACCCAATCAGCTGAGCATAAAGCGCACTCAGATTCCAATTTTCGGATATTTGTTGACCAAACTAAATCGCTCATAAAGGTTGACATATTCGATTCAACAATTCATCACCTCCAGCTTTGAACAGCTCAGCCGGTATTCCGTCAGGTCAAGGAGCTTTGTTGTTTTTAAAGGCTTGGTGGATTATAGGGACGTGAGTATTGTAAACATAAACTGGTCTGGGTTTTTATTTATCAAATGTTACACTATTG
Source organism: Rhagoletis zephyria (assembly GCF_001687245.7). Lineage (NCBI taxonomy): Eukaryota > Metazoa > Arthropoda > Insecta > Diptera > Tephritidae > Rhagoletis > Rhagoletis zephyria. The sequence continues at coordinate 17,632 of NW_016160659.1, read as the reverse complement.
CCGCTTTTCAAAAGTGTTGAGAAGTTTGCGCTATATCTTACAAGTGTAGTCTATACGTCAGCTACCAGATTTATATCTTCGTCACTACAAGAACCAGCCTGCCAACATCTCAAGGTTCTCGCTATTACTTCTCTTCCCTCTCTTTCTTTCTTCTTGAAAAAAAATGCAGTTTCTTGTTCCTCCTCTTTTCATGGTATCGCCCGATGGTCACTCGCGTTACCATTGGCTTAAACGTGGCTTGGCATGCTGCATATTTCTTTGCAGCAACGATTCGGCTCTCTTCATAATATCAGGTGTAATAACCATCCGCCTGACCCGCAGTAGTGTAAACGGATTGGAATATGTTATCTCACCAGACGTTTATAATCAAGCGATGCATGACCCAATGAAACTGTAGCTTTTAAGATATGGTTTATTTCCAGATGTATGTTGGCAGTAACCTGTAAAATCAGGCCCCAGGGAATCTTTTCCCGGATGGATAAAAAGGGGACGATTGAGGGGGACACTTTCTGTGGTAATTTCTGGGAATTTAGCATTTAGTCTTCTGACTGTTCTCAGCGGAAGCTCCCTCAGCTGAGTGGTTGCGTGCAATTGACATGTATACCCTTCCAATTGGCCAACATTTACAGCAATCAAAACACCAAATAGTTAGAGAATTTCTGAACTTCTTCTGCATCTAAAAGCTTTGCTTTTAGACTTGGGTATATTATGGGCCACTGTCTGATGAGAAGGCATGCTAGCAGAATGGGCTTGTCGCCCAACGACTTTTGTAAAAGTTGCCGCGAAGTGGACGAAATGGAGAGTGTTGAACACTGACTCTGTCACTGCGCTGCCCTTTCGTGGGCGAAAACCTCCATTTCACAATACCCTATTTGTTTTTCTGGCCGACCTAAGTGAAGCAGGCATTCGTGAATTCTCGCACTTTATTGATCTATTTCTAGGTGAAGCCATGGATTCAAATACGCGCACTCAATTGGCATCACAACGGGCCCACTGGGTCTAGGTGTGCCTCTCTGCGGATTTCTATGACAGATGAACTGACAATGCAAGGAATCCTTTAGAAAGTGTCCTTAAAGCTTTAAACATTGTATTGCTTACTTCACTCAAAATGGTTCTTATAACAAATTTATTCTCCTGCTTGGCTTAGGCGCTTAAACTAGTATGTAAAGGTTAACGACTCCTCCATTTGACCATTGTTTTTAAGTCGACTTACATACACATATGTACGTATATTAAATTTTAGTTATGTTTGTGTGGTTTATTTTGCCATTTTTGGCATGGCTTACTTAAAAGCCATACACATATATTTGTATATGTATACAGAGGTGCATACGAGCACATGTACATAGGTACCATGCAGTGAAAAACGAAACCAGTCAGTAAATATACCAGTTCATTAACTAGTATGAGCTAAAGCGTTGGCTTACCAGTTCGAAAATTTCGAATTTGAATTTACAAAGTCAAAAATAAAGCGCCAGTAATTGCTTTCCTGACAAATGTTGGCTATAGCGTCGTGTGCAGATTACCGGTTCTGGTTCTGAGGTCGCAGCCTCGAGTCCGCCTGCAGCTGCTTAGGATTTTTCAAATTAAATCCATGTAATATTTTTATACCCGAGCGCACTTGTGCACAAGGGTATATTAATTTTGTTCACATAACGGTTGTTTGTAACAGCCAAAACGAATCGAGATAGATATAGACAAATGTATACATAAATGATCAGGATGAAAAAAGAAATTCGATTAAGCCATGTCTGTCTGTCCGTCCGTCTGTCC
>NW_016160659.1:0-15622 GCF_001687245.7 Rhagoletis zephyria | reverse complement strand
GCTACGCCCACTTATGGTTACATGTGTATATCTTGGTAACCGCTGCACCAATTTCTTCCAAACTTGGCACAGTTGTTAGCCTTCGCACAACATCCCAAATGGCGGAAACTTTTTAAAATCGCTCAATAACCACGCCCACTTCCCATATAACGGTAATTTCAGAAATACGAAAACTGCGATATTTTAGTAACTACTGGAGATTATTCACTCAAAATTGATATTTACAATAATTTTTAAACGAAAAATAATAATATAAATTTTTGGAAAATGGGCGTAGCCACGCCCACTTATGGTTACATGTGTATATCTTGGTAACCGCTGCATCAATTTATTCCAAACTTTGCACAGTTGTTGGCCTTGATACAGCATACTAAATGGCCGAAAATTTTAAAAATTGGACAATAACCACGCCCACATCCCATATAACGGTAATTTAGAGAAATACAAAATCTTCGATAAATCAGTAAATATTGAAGCTATTTATTCAAAATTGATGCTTGCAACAATTCTTTACCAAGAAATACGATTATGGTAAAACTTTGGAAAATGGGCGTGGCACCGCCCACTTATGATCTCATATAAGTATATCGGTAACCGTTCTACCAATTTGTACCAAACTCGGTGTGGTTATTGTGCTTGCCACATATAAGCAAAACGTTGAAAATTATTGAAATCGGACTAAAATAACGGACGCTTCTCATATAACGGTAAATTTCAGAAATGCTTGAAACTTCAATATTTCGAAATTGAAGGACGCTAATTTACTCAAAATTACCATCTAGCGGAAGGTTTCGGAAAGGTGAAAAAACATATATTTAATACTTGCGCCGGGTATTTAATGTTCGGCTTCGCCCGAACTTAGACTTTCTTACTTGTTCATTTACAAAAATTTAATTCAAAATTACAATAAAAAACCTAAATAAAAAGTTAAAAAAAAATTAAAAAAATTTCCCTGTCCAAAGACTTGACGGCCAATCCGACTGTTGGAGCGCCGCACTGCGTACGATTTGGGAGTGTCGATAGACAAAATTGTAAGTCTCTTGATAGGAATCGTACACTGTACGCCGCGAGCAAAATTACATACTTATGATGAATTGGCCGACTATCTAGTATTTCTACTGGTAGATGCATACAATACAATTGAAATCCGTAGGAAATCGCCATCCTAAAAATACCAGTCGCTAACATTGAAAAATTATAGAACTTGAACGTACCTAGGCTGAAAAGCTAACTGGTAGCATTCTAGTTCACAACTACTAGTAGCCTTCCCTGCAGGGTATATATCTGTGGTCATAAGCAATAACCGCCTAAGTCCAAAAACCTGAATTCGAGAATAAACGTTTTAAACATTTGGATTGTAATGTTAGCCTTATGGGGAAACCAAAATGTTTTTGCCTATGACGTTTTAAGTAGCCTAGCTGGCGAGATGGGGATTTCACGTACCCATAGAATAGGGGTTGAAGAATACGATAGCATATAAATATGTATAACTTCATGCTTTCTTAAGTCGACTTAGGCGAATATTGCTTGTGGCCACAGGTATATTCCCGCATTTGTGTAAGTCTCGTATTTATGTTCATACGATCGTGCTAAGTTTTGTCCCCACGCTGGCTTCTTAGTGTGCCAACTTTTGCGCCTCACTTTAGGCTGATTTCTCAAAAGTTTAAAATGGAAACAAAAATAAAATTTGCCTTTGTTGGGTGTTAATTTTTTCTCACTTTTTCTTCCTTCGATTACTTTTCTTTCGAACTTGTGCAAAGCCAATGGTTTCAGTAATGTTTTTATTGAAATATTTATATGTATCTATATACTTGTATGTATAGGTTTATTTGTATCCTACTATGTTTTTTGTTATTTTTTGTTGATTTTTATGAGCAATACTTGGCAGAGGTACAAAATAATAAAATATCGTTGTAGATAGAAGTTAACTCCACATAAAATGTTGTTGTTGCCATTTTTGCTGGTGACATGTATTCCGGAAATGTTGGACATTCTGCAAAAATGCCTACTAACCAAAATAACTAAGTCGACGACCACTTTTGTATTGTTTTTATATATGTATGCCCGTATACTGTCGCCGTTGTTTGTATTGTTTTTGTTGTGAATTGAAGGGCGTAAATAAATTTTCTTGCTTGTGAATTATGCTGGAGTAAATTTAGCTAGAATTTATTACTTCTACACGTTTTGGTGGCTGAGGAAATTTTTTTGTTGAACCCTTTCATGGTAGCCACCGTGGTTGAAGAGTAATTTTGCGCGTTGTATGAGCTTATTCGAAAGTGAGTTTAAAGTGATATGAGTAACAGGGAAATAAGACTCCTCTTTTTTGAATCACATGCTCAACTTTGTTTTGTGAATATTCTTAACATTTATTTTATATGGGAGTACGACTATTTTAGGAAAAATACATAGAAAAACAAATTCGCAGAACGTAGCTACGTATGTAGTTAAACACGTCTTTTACTACGAATTCATGCTCACACTAGCACTGTTACGTAGAAAATTTCAAAATAAATGTAAATGTGAAATTGGTTCCACAAAACCACTTAAAATTTTGCTATGTATTGGGAAATGATGGTTTGAATTCTTGCTAGCAAGGCAAAGAATTTGATTTTTTTAAGAACTCATTGGACCACCAAGAGAAGAGAAGGTAAGAGAGACGAGGAAGTATAGAGTGAACAAAGATGTGAGTCATGATTCAATAATACAAGGTTCGATAAACTGACAGTTGTCTCTCTCACACCGCTCCCTTAGCAGTGGCACCGTGTTGCTTCTTTGCAAATTTACTTGGAAAAAGTGTAGCTTTGCTGTGAAATAGTGGTTTTATTTTAATTTTGAGTCCTTTTGCAGCTTTTATATAGCTAAATAGCACATGAATTACGTAATTCACGTAGATATATTAATAGTTCGTTTAAAATGCCAGGTTTCCTGCAAATACATTAGAATTTACAAAAGGAATATCACTACTAATTGCCCACTTGGCGTACTTTTCTACTACCATTTTCGCAACAAGGGATTGCATTCTTGCCCTTTCTCTGTCCTTCGTAAATGCAACCTTTTGTAAGGGAGTGTCAAACCGCGGTTGTCAATAATTATCTAACCTTGTTTATTGAATCATGGATGTGAGTAAGAAGAGTTGGAGATGATACATACCAGGTAGAAATACGGCTACAAAATTCTATAAGAAATTAAGACAGCAGTAAAATGGTTTCAAGAATGGGTTTACTTCCTGCTTGGATGAATATAGAAATCTGGTTACATACCTCTAACGCTTTTGAATGGCGACACCGACAAAATGTACACGTAGACACGACGCTGGTAAGACGAAGTAAGAACAGCAAGATGTTGCAATTAATTTTTTTTTTGTGCTGAGAGAGAGGGGGGCGACAAACACAAACAACAAGAAGAATGTATATGTTAGCGAATTTTTTGTTCATAAATATAAGTAGATTTATATAGTTTAGCACAATAACAGCATACAAAAGTAATAAATCTTTCCACTTGTTTTATGCAAAAAGGTTATCATGCTCTTTAGAGAAAAAGATGGATGTATGTATTTCACAGGAAAATGTAGATTGCTACATATGTACGTTTTTACGAAGACTACTATATATGGTAAAAGAAGTATATTTGAGAACCAATTTGTCAGAACGTTCCATAGCCATTCCAAAAATTCTGTATCAGAACGGAGTTCTTGTATCGTTTGGATCAAACGTCTCGCTGCCGCGATTGTTAATCTTAAAATTCTGAAGAGCCCGAGCAACCAGGAGGTAAACAGTTCGATACTCAGGACAACAAAGGACATAGTGCTAAACTTATTTGATTTTTCCAAATACCTTAATTTTAAAGATTTTATTTGTGGCGTGATGGTTCCTGGCTAATCGTCAGATAGTTAATTTCACTATTATCTCCATTATCGGCAAATCTGGAGGCCGTGGCACCCAACCATACTAACCATACGAAATGATCAAACATTATTGCGTTTTCCTACAAAATTAAAAATTTCAAATAACACTGTAAGGAAAATTTCAAGCTTTGAAATTAGAAAAAAAAAACGCCGAAACACGTAAACTTAATTTTGGGTCGTGGATTACGGCCCTGTATTTGTTTTTGTAGATCTGGTAATTATTGCAAGATATTTACATTTTAAGTTTGCATTGTGAATTAAAAGACTCAAATTTTAGCAGGGAAAAAATTGTAAATTTTATGTTAAGTTTTTACACCCAAGGCAAATTCATATAATTCGCTTCGGTACACAGAAGTCAAAACTTCTTATGAGTGAGTGCGAGTATTTGGAACATTTGTGTACCGAAAGTCAAAACAAAATACACGTAAGTTTTTGTTTTTGTACTACCGCTACCACCTTGTATGAATTCGCCTCGGTTTTTATGCGGTTTTTTGGTGGGAGAGGCGTGCGAAAAATCCCTTCGGATCTGTAACAGCCGTCGCTGTTACGTATGTGGCGTGGCCACTAAAAAAACCCCTCTCAATGGACTCTTCGCAAACCTTACCCTGGAACTCCTTTGCAGTACTTCGGGGTAGAGGTCCAGAGGTCTTTTGAGACTCTTCTACTCTCCTGCGTCCGATGGCATCCCAGTTTTCTTCGCAGCTTGTAATTTTTTTTTGACTATGTTCCCTGCAGTGACTTTGCCTATTTGTCGTTCAAGCGCCTTTTGCTTTCCACCTTCCCCTTTTTTCTTTATGCCAACGTTCTTGCCACAGGGCATGTATTCGCTCTTCTATTTCTTGCACAGTGGTCAACGAGGCCTTGGCTTGTTTTAATCCCCACTGCATTTTGCGTTTGCGGCTAAAAAGGTATGATTCAGCTTAAGGGTATGATTACACTTATTACTAGAGTCGCTGGTTCAGATACGGTACGGTAAGATGATGCCACTCTAAGAGCAGCTGTGCGCTGTACTCAAGTTAGAATCCTCCTTCTTTTTTCTGCTGCCAGTGCATCTGCCTAGAGATCGCTGCTATAGAGAAGGATTGATGTGGTTATGTCCATTAGGAGTTTACTCTTGCTCTGTTTTGGTCCTCTAATATTTGCCATTAGTTTGCTGAGGGATGCTGCCACTAGTTATGCTTTCTTAGCTGCGTGCTGTATTTGCGACCAGTATGTCAGCTTGGGGTCCAATATTAGTCCTAGGTACTTCACAAATTCCTTAGAGAGAGTTACTGTGTCACAGACTCTCATTTCGACTTCAACAGGGATGTGTCTTCGTGTTAGCGGGACTCTAAGGTCTCGATTATGTTAGTCTCACGTCTATTGTGGTCAGGAGTACTATTTGTCGAGAGCGGTGGTTTCCTTTCCGCGCGTCGTGGAAACTTTCAACAACATCTTGGATGGCTCCCAATGTGGATCTTCCTGGTCTTAAACAATGTTGTCTGGTCGCATCGGCATAGCAGGAATGAAATTTAGGGGGGGGAGGGGGCTCGACCCTATTAAGCTGGCATTTCAGGGTACTATTTTATATATATATAAGGAAAATTTGAAAGTTAGGGGGGGCTCGAGCACCCCCCTGCCCCTACCTGGCTACGCCCATGTCTTGGCGACAGCCCCCCTGCCTCCTGTATTTCCGCTGTTAGTCGTGGTTTTAGAAGTCGTTCGTAGAGCTTTCCCGCGGTATCGAGCATGCACAACATCCGGTATGCTCCAAAAAAAAAAATCTTTTATTTTCTTCAACAATTTTTTTTGAGCTTGAGGCCGTTTTTAATGAAAAACTTATTGTGGATAAGCAACAATAATTTGAAAAAAATTTCGAAAATCACCACATTTCCTCATCAGACTTCTTTCAGTAGGATTCGAACCGACGATCCCACTGACTCATAGATCTTAATTTTATTTTCTTGGAAGTATAATACTTAGCATATGTAGGGCGGTCCATCTACGCCTTGGTTTTTTATGACCTGATCTTTTGATTGATATGACTAAAAAGAATATTAAAAATTACCATCATCGAGAAAAATTACAAATAAATTTTTTTTCGAATTTTCATTAAGAAAATGGGAAAATTTTGAATAACTCATAGCGCCATCGCATAGTCCGTGCAAAAATCTATAGCAATTAAAGCTTTCAAATTTTGTTTACCCTTTTTTGTCTGCTTCCCAGCTAATCGAAAAGTAGCATTTTGTTCCATTTCTGTTTCGTTCAGAGTTTCATAGGCAGTGTGAATTTTAATAATACAAAGCAAAAATAAACTTAATTTAATATTTATTGAATTTTTTCTCATTTGCAAGAAATACTATTTTTATTTTCACACAATTACATATGTTTTACTAAAAATTTCTAATCCACATTCAAATTCAATCAGTGTAAATTTCGAATGCTTTTTCCGTCACTGCAGTATGCATTTTTTCATTTTTGTGCTTTCTGTCCATGAAAATTTAATAACCTTAGCTACTGGTCATACTCTGTGGAGCAATACCAAAATAAAAGCACATGTGAGCATGTTTGACTGACCTCAAGGATGTCGGAAATGAACTTTTTATGCCGTCTTAAATTAACACTAAAAATCAGTTAATGTTCCAAGTGAAACCCAACGAGTCATACAGAAATTAAATGCATGCGGTTTTACAGATATTTTAAGACGCAATGCAGTAAATGATAAGCTGTTGTACGAGAGGATGATGTGAAGTATATAAGAATAAGAGTTCTTACGTTTGTGGGCCCCTCATTAAATTTGCGCATTAATTATGCGATCAAATCTCGAAATCTGCCCGCTTCGCAGTAAACACTTTTTAATGCGCCCCAAATTAAGAAAATCCATCATACTTAGGAGAAGAATTATGTGCGTAAAAAAAAGCTTAGTCATATAAGCAACCAAAAACACCCACATCTATTGCCTAAACTAATAAATAATTCGTGTAATTGCTCCACGCGGAGTTATTACGATTTCCATCATCCCATAAAACTTTTTACTTTGACAGCCACACCCTGGAAAGCTGTAAATCTCATTTAATTTAATCTGTATGCGTGTTACACAGTCCGCTTTTAAATAATTTATATCTGCAATAAAAATTGCGAAACGTATTATCGTCCGCTAATGCGTGCTAACTTAGGTATAGCCGACTCCCACAGCAGTCATTCTCACCTCGCTCTGTCCAACGAGAATATCTCTACACCTCTTTCATTAAAATTATACGCCCAATAAATTTATGGAAATTTTAAATTCGGCAAAAGCCAAAAAAGTACATAACACAAAAAAGGCTAGCACAAATCNTGTATGCGTGTTACACAAGCCGCTTTTAAATAATTTATATCTGCAATAAAAATTGCGAAACGTATTATCGTCCGCTAATGCGTGCTAACTTAGGTAGTCGATTCCCAGAGCAGTTATTCTCACCTCGCTCTGTCTAACGGAAATATCTCTACACCACTTTCATTAAAATTATACGCCCAATAAATTTATGGAAATTTTAAATTCGGCAAAAGCCAAAAAAGTACATAACACAAAAAAGGCTAGCCAATAAGTTAACAAGCAACCAAAAACACCAAAACAAATTTAATTGTAAACATAAAATGTTGGGCGTGCTAATGCGCCTAGATGTATGCTATGACAAAAAGGATTGCCGCTTGTTTGGCTCAGCTGTTTTGGGTTTGGTTAAACTCATTAAATAAAATGATAAACCGTTAATAAATAGTTAGGAGTGCGTGTGTTATAGTTATTGTTCCCTTGTTATTTGTGCATATAAATACAATAGTATATATGTATGTATGTAAATATTTCCTACATGCAAATTTACGCAACCGAGTGCGATTGCGTTTGTGAAAACATCAGCATTCAAATATTTTTATTTGTGTTTATATGTACATACTTATGTATATGCAAATACGCTGATCATTTATTTGTTTGTTTATGTATAAAATTACAGCTTGAGTGGCTGAAAATTAATTAAAGTGAGAATGAAAGCAAAACAATCGTAAATAAATGACAGAGACAACNAAATATTTTTATTTGTGTTTATATGTACATACTTATGTATATGCAAATACGCTGATCATTTATTTGTTTGTTTATGTATAAAATTACAGCTTGAGTGGCTGAAAATTTATTAAAGTGAGAATGAAAGCAAAACAATCGTAAATAAATGACAGAGACAAGGGCTAAAGACAGTGGGAAGCTTAATTGCGGCACGTGGCGAGATTTTGAAGTGGCAAATGTCAACAAGAATGTTAAAAAAATTTGCAGATATTTGTAAGAGATAATAACGGCAATAAAAATTTATGCGCGCATGTGGGTACATACACATGTATGTATGCGGCATGGTAATAACTAATATGTAAGTGAGGAAAGTGTGGCATTAATAATAGCGCCCTAACCTCGTGCGGTCCGGAGTGGCATTTAGGTACGGTGACCATTTTTCTTTGGAAAAAAATTGGGTCGTTTCTAACGAATCACATCCGAGCAACAATATTGTGGACAAAATAAAAGTATATAACATCTTTCAATACAGTTTTTTTTTTAAAATTAAACAAATATGAAAATCATTACACCATGCGACAAAATCAAAAAACATAAAAAAAAAATCAAAACACTCGCAAAAATTAATATACTCACGAAACGAAATATGCGCCAAACCGAGNAATTAAACAAATATGAAAATCATTACACCATGCGACAAAATCAAAAAACATAAAAAAAAAATCAAAACACTCGCAAAAGTTAATATACTCACGAAACGAAATATGCGCCAAACCGATAAAATGCGTTTTTAGTTTTTCTGTTTTTAAAGGACTGTGATATTTTAAAGACATAATTAATTAAAAAAAAATGTGCAACGAAGAATAACAATATGGCTACCAAATGAAAGAGAAAATTCAGTAGAATTTAGAAAACATAAAATTTTTTTGTTTACAAGGACGAGTAGGTATTTAAAATGCGCTTTTAACATTTTTGTTTTTAAGCTAATAAAGTTAGGAGGACGGAATTCGAGGATGTGGTCGTGTGTTTATTAGTCCTTAAAATATATTATTTTCAAAAATAAGTATTGCAAATTTTTAAGGATATTCAAGGACAAAATTTTAAAAGGAATTTTTTTACACCCAATCGTTCTTATGAACCGAAAATATTTTCTTAAATCTACAGAATTTTCGCTTTTATTTGATATCTACAATATTATTTTACATCGCACCGAATTTTTTAAGTATTTTTTTTTTAGTATTTTTAAAATTTAAAGTCCTTTAAAAAAAATCCTGATGTCAGAGAAAAAATTTAAGAATGCAATTTTATTATATTTTGCCCATAGTTTGTCGAATATAATGATTTCTTGGCCTGTAAAGTTTACTGTCGCATGGTTTTATGAAATTTTTATTCAAATCCAATTGGAATCTGTGAGTTTTCTTTGATTTCTTATACAGAATTTCACTAAAAGCAAGCTAGTATTACTTTTTTGAAGCAAAACATAAAAAATCCTACCCAAAATAGTTATAAAACCCCAAAAAAAATTATTTTTCTTTGTGGCCTTCTCGAAAATAATATGCATTTATTTCAAAAATGTTATGTTATTGGGTTTTGTACCATGATTATTTTCTCAGGAAAAATATAAACTGTTAACTGTGTAAGGTTATTTTAAGTTTTGAGCTGTGTCGTTATTGTAGAAAACCATGGATAAGGTGACAACCTTATTCTGTGAAAATTACTTCCAGCGTAGTCCAATGGCAAACATCTTAGCTTGAAAGAAAGAGTTAGCTGAGTGCATGTTAGTGAAGAGAAAGCTTCTAGCTTGAATATCACAGAAACCTGCTGTGAGACCACGATTGGTTTTTGAGCCATCAGTATACCAGATAAGGCTGTCTTTCCGGGGTTTTGTCGCTCATTTTCCCAGTCGAGAAGAGCAAATCTCTTGTTTCTAGGTTGTGGTATAAAGAGAATAAGCATATTTACGACACTGCTGACGAAACCAAGACTAGCGCTCTGTAGCTTTTGTTCATCCCTGCCAGCAAGCTGATTAGCGTGATCTCTTCGATGGTGAGTTTTACTTCCAGCTTTTTGGCCGCCAGCTCTAGGGCTTTTGTCGAGCAATGCTTTACTTATAGGTGCTGGGTTGCTTCATCGCTGTCCGAAATCGCCTCGGCCGACCAGGGAGTGTTGATTTCTGTAGCCATATGATTTTTTTAATAAAATGTGAAGATGGTTTCGGTTCGCAACCTCTGTGCTCCTTTGTGAAAGGCTGTTTACTGTGTTCGCTGAGGGAATTCTTTTCGTAGGCCCTTTGCTGGCTCTCGCATAGTCCCTTCTCTTTCCTCAACCGGCATTAGGAAGTACTCTGGCAAGGTTCGGATATCGAATCTATATCCGCTTTCCGGTTAACCGCTATTTTCCGCTGGGCAAGGGACAATTTACGATTCAAAGAAAAAAAGTTTGGTTTGAGCAACCTAAAATCGAAGTTCAGTGACTCATAAAAAAGGCCAACAATGGGCGTAGTACTCAGAAAACCCGCCAAAACTCTCCACTGTACCGTGGTGTGAGAGGTTCGCGAACACGGTAGCATCTTGGTGGCCACGGGCCGAATCGGCCCCAAGTCGCCGAATCGGTATTCGTCTGTCAGCCTCATCGATGAGGAAAAATTAGGTTTCAAATGAAGGCCTCTTGAAGGATAACTATGGCCCGGGAAGGAAACCTAGACTCTGCACCGTACTGTGATAAGGGAAGTCCACGAAAAAGAAACCCGCATGATGATGTATGACAAAGTTGAGGATTTCATAAGCCATACACCATAGCTGACATAGCGATAGGGAAAAATTAGATCGCAAATTAGGTTAACTATGGTAAGGAAAGACCAACGTAAGTACATGCCTACTGCCAACCTTATCGATCAGGAAAAATCAAGTTTTAAAGCAGGACTTCCTAAAGGGTAACTATGGGTATTTAAAACCTTACCGAATTTTCACCCCCAGCCATTTAAAAATATATTCCCTGCATAATGCATCTCACTTCTATGCCTTTAACCGAAAAGAATTTTAGTCCGTATCAGTGGACTCAATTGTTTGTCAAAACAATTGAGAAATGTGTTTTTTATTCATAAAACACAATCATAAATCGATGACTTGGTTTCCTCTTCCACAAATAACTACACAAATACTATGTATGTACATGTGTTACAGGCACTTTATACATATGTATGGAAGTATGTACTCATGTATGTATTCAGCAGCAGTGCTTTCCCCAGCCTAGCACTTCACTTTGCAATGCTGTGCTTGCGAAAGCGCTCGACAAACGGAAATGATAAATTGACATTGGTGGCCAGAATATTTTATTGCCTAAACAGAAAAACATGAGCGCCTACAATTGCGAATTTGTAGGCAAAAACAAAAACGTAGAAATAAATGAGATGAGAGATGAAGATTGAAGAAGCGGATGTGGCATGGTGCCGCAAATATGGCTGATGTATCTCAGCTTTCGTAGCTTGGGCAACTTGTTTTTATTTTTATTTGTGGTGCATCAAATCCTGCGATTATAAAGNTGTATCTCAGCTTTCGTAGCTTGGGCAACTTGTTTTTATTTTTATTTGTGTTGTTGATGCACATCCTGCGATTATAAAAATTCAGCTTCGCCACTTTTGTGTTGCGGCGCCCTCATTTCATTATAATCATTTTCTTCTAGCGCTTATGTAGAGTATGTACTCGTATGTGTGTCCACGTTTGCGTATGTGTTGGGAAAAATTTTTATTTTTTTTGTGGAATGCCGCTGGTGGCCGCCGAATGCCTATAAAGCGTGAATTTTTACTTGTTCTCAGTCTTTTTCATTTCTTGTTGTTTTTTTTTTAAGTGGCGGTACATTTTTATTTTCTTTCGCCCGCTGCAGCTGCCACTTTGTTATTTTCGCATTTTTTTGTTTAAAGGTTGGTTGTGCGGACCAAGCAGGATGTGGGTACCGTTATGTCTTGTTCGAAAAAAGTTAATATGCGCGCTTTCTCATTTTCATCTGCATTCCTCAGTAATGCCATCATTTTTCTTACGATTATGAATTTATTTTCTGTGTTTAATATCCTCCCTGTCGCCATGGAGAGTCCATTTGCATTTACGCCTTATTTATTTATGTTAGCCATTCCTTTGCTGACGCATCACTTCCTTGCAGGTTATTCATCTTGCCATTGGCCTTTGCTCCTTGTCCATTATTATTTGGTTCGTTTGTTTACCAAGTTACAAAATTTTTCCCATATACACTGCTGTTTACATATACACTTAAGTAAGAAGGAAGAAATACTAGGGTGGTTCAAAAAATTTTAAAGAAAAGTGGTGAAAGTAAAGAAAATTCCTTCATTATTTTGGTTTTTATGCCGCTTTTTATCAAACTTCACGAAAATATGCTTATAAGATGATTCACTTGAATAGGCTTGAGTGCGTGTAGCACCCTAGCACCGTAATGTTCATACTTAAACTGCAATTTCTTTGACTCGCACATCTTGGAAGGATGACTAGAAAGTGTTGGTTTTCTCGGGAGAAAACTTAAATTTTGATGGCTCCAACTTTTCGCTTGAAAGAACGAACGTCGTTTGACTGCGCTCCGTGATCGAGATGGGAGCATGGCGGTTCTAGAGAAGTTCAGATACAATTTTAACTTTCGAAAATTACGAAAACCTCTGCAACTGGATTTTTCTTACATTTTCCTTAAGTTCTCGGATTTTAGTTTTGAATATGCTACCGAAATTATGCACCGATCCTGGCATCAAGAGCTGTAAAAACGAGGTTAGCAAAGCCAAGTCATAATTTTTTCAGCGTTCACCTTATTTACCAGACCAATACTTAATGCAAAGGGTTTAAAAATTGAGTGTTTTGCTAAATCTGCGAGTCACAAAAGCCATTTTATGATTGTCAGTCGTTCCTTCCAGCGATTAATGTGGTAAAGAGTAAAATGTCCTCGAATTAATGTACCGAATGCCTCTAGAACAGCCTTTCGGGCAGGTTTATTTTCCATACATTGGCATTAAGAATGTAGTATTTAGTACTAAGGGTGTCAAATAGTAGTATGTAGCATAATTAATTGTATGGGTTTTTTTAGTTCAATCTAGTCCTTTCCCTGTGTTATAGCCACTGTGCCTGTTCAAGTGAATAACAAAAATATGCTAATTTTACATGTGGTTTGATTAATAGTGGATTAAAAACCAAAAAAGTTCATCATCTTTGCCATTTTTCTTCTAAATCTACCATTTTCCAAAATAAGATGAAAAGGCAGCCTCTTCGATGCCGAAACAATCTAGATATGAGCTCGGATTTTGAAGAAAAAGTTATGTGCCTTTCTTTAATTCTAAATACAACGCAAGAAGCGGCTTCTTCGGCTGCCTCTTTCCAACCACTGCCATCGGTTCGATCGTCCACAGGCGAGATGCGACTGGTGAAAGAGCCAATTGTCGCCAATCTAGCCATGTAGTGATCCGTACTTGAGTGTCCAGATTTTAAGTCAGTTAAGAACCCTGTGACCCTACGATGTCGATGGGCGCTACATGAAACATAACGTTAATAGCTAGAGTGGAAACGGACCTAGGTGCCTCACAGATTAATAGAATTCGGGCAGACCATAATATCTGCTTCAGATTTCTGATAGTGTCTACTGCATTCTATCAGGCGAGGGCTGCCTAGAACATTATAGCTTCTCTGGTCGGAAAATTACTTTATGAGAGAGGTTTAATCTCTTACCATTCCACGGATGTCTTCTCCCATATTTTGTAATTGTTAAGCTTCCACGACAGCTTTCTCTACAGAATCAAGACCAAATACTTGATTCTATCAAAAAGCGCTGGACGAACGCCTCCAGTTTAGGGAATAATCACGTGAGGGATCTTGTACTTCCTAGTGAATAAGACAAGCTACTGTACCCTTCTAACCCTACGTGGGATCGAAGTACTGCTACTTTGCGCCGCGAGAGTTCTGTCGCAGGGTATGCCAAATTTAGGCGCAATTAGCTCGACCCCAACCTTAAGTAAAGAATCTGACGAGTGCGAGAAAGGCACTCACAGTGAAGATCTTACGTAACGCACGAAACTAGGAGAAAGTGTTTAAATACTTTAATCATATGAATCAATCCACACTTAGTAAATCGAGGTCAGGCATAGTGAGTCTACTAGCGACTAAATGTTAAATCTTATATAGAATCCTATTATCTATGTTTCTTATATTATATTCGCACTTACACTTGTTTGTTTCAGTCGCTTCATTTCAATGACGTTTGACTCTGCGCTGCTGTTTGAATTTTATTTGTTTGCATTTTTTACTTTCTTAAAACATTTACTGGGTTGCACAATAAAGTTTTTTTATGCGTGAGTACTTTTTCATCGTAGCAATAAATATTTTATTCTGAGCTGTGCTGGACGACACCCATATTAATTCGCAGAATATTTATGCTCTCAATTAAAAGTTAAATTTTTATTTATGGTATGCCATTTTTTCATGCATATAAATAAATTCTAATTCGAAGTGTCAGCAAAAACTCAGTGAAGTCAGTAAATATTTTAAGCGAAATCCAGATCATAAATAAGTCCATACATTTTAAAATTAATTTGGCTAATAAAACTTGTTTATTTAATCTTCTCGCTGCTCATAAATATACATATATATGTACGTATATGTATGTAGGTATCTAAAACTATCTCTCTGCTGTGCGAATTTACCGAGGCACCCTTACTTACCCTTACATACTTAGTTCATTGCGATTAGATGGCAACATGAGACTCATTACATACGCCCCGCCAACGCAATTAATTGCTGTTCAGGTGCAAAATTAATTTTTATATGACACATTTACTTTGCGAATGACGTAAAAGTGCTGGTCGTTGCACAAATACCTTTAATGTCGGGAAATGTGCAAAAATCGTTTCCGCTACGTGCAATATTTACTTCCAGAATTTAAGGAGAGACCAGCGTTGCCACGGACAATTTTTTTTCTACCAAATTTTCTTACCAAAACCTACCTAAAATTTGTATGACCTCAGAAGATATATTATGCTAAATCCTAATTGTAATCACACCAACCTTAGGATATTTAAGAAGCTAAGCCCTTTGGAAGGGCGTACCACTCTGCTATTGATGATACCTGGGCGGTCACATAAAATATGCTCTGGGGTTTCCTCCACCAGCCCACAAAGCCTGCAGGACCTTTATACAGAAAGCCACATTTAATTCAAATAGTACCTTAATTTGCAGTATGAGTTCTAAGACCCTCCCGGCTAAGTTAGGGAGTTTTTCGAAGTTACTTTTGGAAGAAGTTCTGGGTCTCTTTGATTGTCTCATTCCCTTTGATTTCCTCTAATGGGCAGCAATCTGAGATTCTTTTCAGCTCCTAAGTAGTTCTGCAGTGCATCCTTAGATGTACCTCAGACAGGTTCGGGACCATGCATGTGCATTTGGGCTACCCACCTTGCGAGACAGTCAGACCTTTCAAAACCTTCATGTCCCGGAACCCACCACAGTATTACGGGTTGTGGGCTTCCAAGTGCTTCAAAAGAGTTTTATAGCTGCCCACAAGTCTTGGTGAAAAAAACCCTACCAGTTTTCGTAGGAAAAGGCCATGTTTAGCAACACTGGGAGAGAAATTAAATATAAATTTAAATTAATACAGATTAATAAGGCACAGATTATTGACAAACGAAACAGCTGACTAAACGAGGCAGCGTCTGATGTTTGAAA
>NW_016160658.1:54363-61180 GCF_001687245.7 Rhagoletis zephyria | reverse complement strand
CGAATAGTGAAATGTGCTACTCTTCGTAGGGACCGACGATATATAGTTAGTATATACAAACAGCTAACAAAATGCACAAATAAGCCTAATGGAGGAAGCATCTTTTGTTAATATATATTAGGATCGAAGCTTGCAGAGTTTTGATAATGAAAAATGCACAATTTTGTTTGGAGAAATCTCTGAATTTGAGAGTTTAATAATTTTGATTTTATCAGCAAAAGGCAATTAGTAAAATGTTCCTGTCTGCCGAATAACTAAATTTTAGGCATGAGGTTGTGAGAATAAAACCCGGGACGCATATCTAAACTTACACACATACATATGCAAGTACATATAGTAGTTTTATGATAATTCTGATCGAAGAAAAATCTAAAAAGTCCGGCGGGGCGTATGAGTAACGTAAAATTATTATATTAAACTCTTCGAGGCTTTTTCGCTTTTAAATTCCATTAAAAAAAAAAAACAAATTCGAATTCGTTAAAATTTCGTATCACCCGCCCTGGCTTTTATGACAGCTGCAATTCTGTTCAAAAGCAGTTTTCAATATAGTTTAGCTTCCAGTTTACAACCATTATTGGAGTGAATTTTCGAGCAGAGGCTTAGATATTGAGTCATCGCCCAAGGCACAAGGGTTGGTTATCGCACTCCGCACATATTTAGGCTGCTCACGTTGCCCAAGGTGCGTAAATAGGGATAGCCTTTTGTAAAATAAAAAATAAAAATACGAAACATACGTTTTTTTATGAAAAACCGGCACACTACATATCAGAAAAGTTTCTAACACTGCCCTCATTACGAACGACGACGCTTTCAGCTAAAACATTTTGGAGAAAGTGAAAATTGGTAGCGGAAAGAATATTGAGTGCGCTCAAGAATGGAACCGAAACCGAATGTAGAAACAATCTTTTGCTGGGTGTTGCAAAAACGATCACATTTTATGATTCACCTATGTTTTTTTTTGTGAGGCATCCTAATGCTCCCAAGTATGTGCAAACATATCTATGTTCACGTTGATGATTTCCTACTTTATACTTTTAATGTAGTTTTTTATTCATATTTTTCATTCGTTTTAGTTTTTTTATTTACATATACACAAAATATAACCGCATCCTCCTGCTTAGTCCATTTTGCATAGCATATTTCTATCTCTTCAAATTCAATTGCCCCATGTCAGAAGCACATAAGGATTCAAGACCGCAATACCACACATTCCATATCAGCTTTATCATACCGCTGCTGGTTATCGTATCTACTATGCCTTTGCTTTTGTACAGTTTTTTCTTTGATTTACCCGGAACTCTTCTCTGGGGCATTTCCGCTGCCACAGACTGTAAAAATGTACATTTTTATTATTGGCGATATAAGGAGACTTAAAAGTGACAGCCACTGTTGGGAAAGAGAAACGGGATGCACTCATATCTGTATATGTATATGTGTACTGTGTTCATAACAGATGTATAATATGTACCGGAATTAAAACGGGAAATATTATTACATAAGCGTCCTTAAAAATTCCTAGCCCCGGAGCCAGCAAAATTGAAGTTGAATTTTTATGCTTTCTAATGTACAGTATATATTTGGTAATAAATGCAATATAGGTCTGCACATACATACATACATACATATACATGTGTATGTACATATATACATACGTAGCTTAACATCATCGATTTGGAATTTTCGGAATTCAGCCTTAAAATATGTACTTGTATACTTCATTAAATGGTTCACTGCATTCCATAATATTTAGCGTAGCTCTTTTTCTGTGCGAAAGTCAAATTACGAAAATGTCATAATAAACAAACTTTGGCTATGGACATGTTTGGAATACTCTAAAACATTTAAAAATGCATTTTCTTTGTAAAGTAAAGTATAAATAGCGGCTTGTAAACACTCATTAAAAGACAGTTTTTCAATAACAGTGCGAAAACAAATATTTAATTACGTTTTGCTTGTGCAGTTTCAAGTGCGTGTCATAGAATCTGTACATTAGGGCTGGTCAATTTGTATGGGAGATTTTTTCAACTATTCGCGTATGGTCGAGGAGGATTTTACGTGTAATTCTAAGTAAGTTTGCCGAAGAAACCATGGGTCTAAAACATCGGCGTAGGCAGAATGAAATTTAGGGGGGGTAGGGGGGGNGCATTTCAGGGTACTATTTTATATATATATAAGGAAAATTTGAAAGTTTGGGGGGGGTGGAAGGGCTCGAGCACCCCCCTGCCCCTACCTGGCTACGCCCATGGTCTAAAATCAATTTCGAGTTTGTCAAATTGCGAAATTAAGTTTCTTAGCACTTTGCTGTAGGGTCGTAAAAAAAGTGCTTAAATTTTATATAAAACATGGTTCTTTTGGTATGAGGAACCCATTTCTGCATTCACTTTTTTCTTAAAACTTCCACCAGTGCGCGAAACAGTGAACATTTGCACATTTTTTCGAAAGCCATGTTGGCAATTTGGCAAACTCCAAATTGATTTTAGACCCATAGTTTCTTCGGAAAATTTGCTTAGAACTACGCGTATAATCTTCCTTTGCTATATGCGTAGACTAAACAAAAAAAAAGACCCGCCCCAATGTACATAGAACAAATACTGACACGGAATATGATGATATATTTGGAAAAAAATTGGCATTTGTGCAAGCTTTAAAATGTTTGGCCAAGTTCGGCTAACCTGAAGTAAAATGAAATTAATTAATGAATATTTTTCTTATTTCATAACACTATATCTCATGTTGCGTTTTTTTTTAGCGATAAACGAGTAACAAGAAACAAGAGAAACAAAATTGAATGCAATTTTCAAAGTGGTATATGACTCAATTATAGGTCGAGAAAGGTTTAATGAATTTGCTTGATTGGTTAATTAACGAGAGTTAATCACCTTCTAAACACCTAGCTATTCTTGTCCAAACAAAACAGAGGGCTGCCCACAAGGTGGAGTATTATCTCCATTACTGTGGAATAATGTTTTTGACGAACTGTTTCAGAAGCTAACGAATTCTGATTAAACTTGCAGGGGATACACTGATGACACTGCAATAATATCTAGGGGAATGTTTGAAGAAACTCGATGCGATGGAATCTAATTCGGCCAGAATGCAACCAAAGAATGAGACGTAAAGGTAAATGTTAAATGTGCTCTGGAAAGCACACGTGGCCAACAAAGCTGTCAGATTGTTTGTGAAGTGTAGGTTAGGGATGTCCGAAAAACATTGACGTTTCTAAAATATTGATGTTTTGCTTCAATGCTTCGAAAACTTCCCCTCGATGCATAAATAGTCGATGTATCGATAATGCGATGCAGAGATGTTTTTTGAAAACTAACATCTCTAGTTAATGGTCTTTCAATTGTGCAGAAAAGAGAAGTGAGATTGGCCAAATAATTGAAATGTTTCCAAAAAGTTCTATTAGAAACATAATTAACTAAGTTACTGTAATTAATTTGAAATTTTGTACAATTTAGATAATAATATATTTTGTTGTAATAATATCTGAAAATGATATGCAAATGGAAGCATCGATGTATGCCCTACGATGTATCGCTGTATATTTCGACATCGAATCAAAGAAATACCTCGATGTTCTTTTGCCACTGACATCCCAGGTGTAGGTCTACAACAGAAAAAAATTGCGGATGCTCCCCAAATATCTTAAGATGGATATATGAATATAGCAAGCCCGATGGTAACTTATGGAGCGTGAGTTT
Organism: Rhagoletis zephyria; assembly: GCF_001687245.7. Taxonomy (NCBI): domain Eukaryota; kingdom Metazoa; phylum Arthropoda; class Insecta; order Diptera; family Tephritidae; genus Rhagoletis; species Rhagoletis zephyria. Next base: position 57,476 of record NW_016160658.1, on the reverse strand, counting down.
ACAGGACTGCACAACGTCGAGCCATAAAACAAGCATGTGTTTAACTGGAACCATGAGAACCTTTCCAACCGCATCCCTGAAAACTCATATTTTTCATATTCGTATCCCGACGCAGGCTAAGTCACTTTTCATAGGATAACCAACATATGATAAATACATCTTGCCATCTTAACGGACTTCATCAAGTATCATCAAAAATTATGATGCAGCACCTTAATAATCGAGCTAAGGTTCTCTGAGATTGGAAATAAACTGCAAAAGAAAGGATCATCACTCCTTGACATAGCTACCAGGTCAAGAGCACTTATAAAGATGTATAATATAAAAACTTTATGGGCCATCACGGCAGCTCTTACAGGACATAGTACAGTGTCCGTCTGAAGCACATAGATGTTTAAATTTTCATGTTTATAAGATATTTTAATGTATTTCTTTTTATAAAGCCAATGAGCTATCACCTGACTAAACTTGAAATTCAACGCTTTAATTTTTGCTTGTTTTTAATCTATCAAAAGAAGACGTGGCCTTTATTATTCGAAGAATGCTCCTCCAAAATTTTTGAAAAACTATTTTTCAGAAACTGGAACATCTGGACTCAGCCTCTGAGGAAAAGCTTGCAGAATGAAGCAGATAGTTAAATGTACGCACGTATTTGCTGTCACACCAATGGTCACAAATTCGATATCTGGCCCACGTATTTTCTGATAAGCGTCTCTACTCCAAAGCTACATATTTAGCCTTCACAATCCACCTCTACTAAACAGCAAATACGCTACAATTTCTTGAACGACGACCAAAACTGTGAATTTAAATCCAAAACCTGCAGAAGAAGTGGCTAATTGAAAAAGAAAACTCCAACTTTAGCAGCGCACAGCTACGTGAGAGTATGAAAGGGTTGCAACGAGCGAGAAAAAAATGAAAATAATTACCAAGACGAACGTTTTCAGACTGCAGGTGTGATAAGAATAAAGTCGGCGAAAGTGGTACAGCCAACAAACATAAGTACAACAACTGCTGTATGTACGTACACTTGCAGACTTTATGCATGTACATACATACATATGCACATACATAGTACATGTACAAAGTTGAGCGTCAAGGCTTTGCTTAAGTACCGTTCGGGCAGTGCGCTAATTGCGGGAAGTTGTCGCATTTATGTATTGTTAGCTACTCTGAAGATTTGTATATGCATGTGTGTATGTGTGTAAGTATACAACTTCCAGCTTGCAGTACACTCAACATACTAAAGCGCCAAAAGGCGAGTTGCATAAGTTCTGAACTTGTAAGGACAAGATGCCGGCAAAGACACTGCTCCACCCCTCATACCGTCTATATATGTACATATGCAGTGCAACCACGCAACGAACCGATGTTGTTCTGCTAATGGCTAAATAGGTACCAACAAACAGCTGGCTTTACATGCTGCATTCCTTATACATAGTATATTTGGGTAATTCCATGCCAAATCGACCAATGGCTGGAATCGTCTATTTTTGATTTTTATGAACTTTATCAGCACTTTTCTTTTATCATATAACGAAGTTGTGGCAGAGGAAAATTTTTTTTTTTTTTGAAAGTTATTTTGTAAGATTATTTCAAAACCTCTTATAGCCATCAAAAAGTTTCTGATCTCCTTTTAAATAAGATATTTGGGGCTATAGGTACATATAACAAAGTATGTATGTATGTATATTTGAAAAAATTTAATATACTTTTTATAAAGTACCCGATCTGTAAACTGATCTTAGAAGACCCTTAAATTTTCAAAGTTATTTTAGTGACATGAATTTTGGAACTTAAAAAAATTTGTTTGCAAATTTTGAATAAAGTACTGTTAAACAATTTTTGGTTTTAATTTATATTTATTTTTAATTTAGAGTTTGAGTAGATACACTATTTTTTTTCAAAGTTGAATATTTAATATCTTTAAAAACACCTTCTTGAAAATTTCAGCATCATTTGAGATTGTGCAAAAAAAAAAAAATTGGACAAAAAATTTTATTCACTTAATTAAATTTTTTGCTTTTACAATTACTTAAATGTAGAAATTTCAGCACCATTTTTTATAATTAAAATAGTTTGTGAGACATTCAAAAAATAAACTTGCAAAATCCGGAAAATTGTGAAATTTTGAAGTTTCGAATTTTTTTTTTTAATATTTTTTCATTGGCAGAACTTCGTTACATGATAAAAGAAGAGTTCTGACCCAAATTCAGACAAATCAAAAATGGTCGCTTCCAAACCATTGGTCCATTTAACGTGGATTGGCCCATAGATATATGTGCATACATTTGTGTGTGTCCTATCGCATATAATGTTGTTGAGGGCTTAAAGAATTTCAACTTTCATTACGCGCCAAGAACGTTGTACTCGCACTGATGCTGCAATAGCAATTTGCGAGCTTTGTGAACGTACGAACAGTTCGATGTCAGCACACAACCAAATCATTAAATGAAAAGTTAGACTAAGCGTTGAAAATGTTATGGCATTATCGAAAAATGCAATGTTTTACTGTTATTATTGCATAAAACGATTTTATTTGAAAACTTTTCTACTTTGATTTATGCGATTCTTTGTTTTTTTTTTTACTTCGTTAAAATAAGTAAAATGTTTCCCTTGCATTGAATGTTAACTGGGCAGAAGCAGCATGACATAAAATCTTTAACTTTAAATTAAGTAAAACATGGTCGAGCAATTGCACCGAGCCATATGCATGTGTGTGTGTGTGTGTGTGTTTAAATGTTACAAATATTGTGTATTTACGCCAAGTTGAATACAGTTACATATATAATGTGTATTAATATCGTCTGACAGCTAGCAACTTTCAACTCCAATTTGATTTGCCATAGCAATAGCAACTATGTATGTATGTATATACAGTAACACTGCCAATGGCAACAGCAACGTCAGACGTAAAGGCAATAGTAATCGCAATAGCAATCATGGCAACGGTTACTGCAACATTTCGTACAAATGTCTACAACTAAATGCTATGTAGTATAAAGTTCCTTGCAAAGATGAATGAGCTTTGGCGAAAGTTTCGTGCGAAAATTTCATTTACGACAATATGTCCGACGATTTTCGGATTTGATCAAATTACTTGCAACGAAACA
>NW_016160658.1:0-51392 GCF_001687245.7 Rhagoletis zephyria | reverse complement strand
GGCTGCATTAACTTCAAATAGGCATTTGGATGAAAACCAATAATGTGAAATATGCTTTTAGGCGCACGTTGAATATTTCAACCATTTCCGTTCAACAGTGTGCAGGCAAATTGTGATTGTTTATAGAAATGGGTGCGCTTGCATACATACATACTCATATATTTATATGCATTGCATCCTTTATGCTTAAACTCTGCCTAACGTTGAGGTTACTGCACAGTGATGCGATTAATTCGATCATTCGAGTTAGTTCAAATATCGGAATAATTCAACTAAGTAGTTTGCTATTTAATGAAATGAAAGATATGGAGCCATCAATAAATCGGCTGCCTCAAAGTTAAGCGAATGCTACATGTATTGCGAACAAAGTTTGCGGCGACTGTTAGTTGTTGTAGTTGAGTTGTGAGCAAGAAAGGACCTGCCATGCCGCCCCATTTATTTCCCAAAGGACTTCGGGTAAATGTGTCGGGGTTTAAGAAGCAGCCGCGGAACCCTGTAAAGACAGTCTACAGGGTCAGGGGCCATTTGCATTCCAAGAGATCTCTGTTCCTCCACACAAGACCATGATGAGACCAAATTGGAACGCCGAGAATTTTCATGACGCCATACCTACAAAGCGTTGGCCATCCTGCTCTCCAGATACTAACCGGTTGAAAGACCATGTAGAGCATTGTTAAAGTGGGGACCAATAAATATCCCCATAATACGCCTAATTCTCTGAGAGCATAAACTATCAGATTAATGACGCATATGGACAAGGAACATTCGATCCGGACATGCCAGCGATTCCGACAGAGGAATGAAATTGTTATTGCCAGGGACCGTAACAGTTACAATTTGTATAAAAAAATCGCCCTTTAACAATTATTTCGTGACATTTATTTAATTACTCCTTAAATAACCGTTATTTCTGATTTTTTTTTTTATAAATCCAAAATAACAATTATTTTATGAATGATTTAAAAAAAGAAAAGTCGGTGACTGATTTATATTGATGACTTTTAAAAGTAAAAGTCACTGGCTGATTTTTATTGATGACTTTTATAAATAACTGTTATTCAATAACTGTTGTCTAAGACATATAACATAAAAATCAAAAATAATCGTTATTTTTTTTAATTTTGCATAGAAATTGCAAATAAAAATTTATTTTCAAATTTGAGTCTTGGTGAAAAAGAAATCGATTGGTATTTATGTTTCACTTAGTTGTAGAAAATTTCCTTCATAGTGAATTTTTCCATGACAGTTTTCATCAATAACTGTTATGTTCGGTCCCTGGTTATTGCCCAAGAAGGCGAATTTATTGAATTAGCGTATAGCCTATGAGTCACTTAGTCGTCGGAATTGCGATGTATAATTGGGATCCAACCGCAAGAGACTGCCTCGAAGTCAAAGGTTCCCAGAGACCGTAGTTTATCCTATGTCAGTGTTTAGCTTTCGAAAGATCGTGACTCAGCTACTTTGTCTCTGCTTACTTATCCTAACTAAAGCAAGTAGCAAGCAAACCAAAAAACTGGTAAATTACTTGCCAAGAAGTGAATTATAACTAAGTTTTAAATTTATGCCTCTCTTTGCGGAGTCAACATTTAATTTTGTATTTAAAATGGCTGAAGTTATTTACGTTATCGCATAAACAAGTACATACATACATATGTTTATATTTATATAGAAGTATGCTCTCCGATTCGACGAAATTTTCATATCAGTGCATATCTCTGATGCTTCCATGGGAACACGGTATGGGAAATGACTTAATCACACTTTACGTTTGCTTTTCATTTTCACACGTATATGTATGTAGGTATGTGTTACATAAGTTCATATGTGTTCAAGTGCCAACTTCGACCCACAGAGGTTCTTTGAAGAAATTCATCACAGTTGAATGGAACAGCCAAACAAATTGAAATGACAGAAATCGCAATGCAGCAACACCATTTACTACGAACCAATGCGTTAGCCATTCAAAAGTACAGTTAAAAGCAATCACACAAATGGAAACAGTTGCCATTCAGAAATTTTGCGTTAGTCACAATTCGCGTTTTAAAATTCGTAGAATTCACAAAACGCGTAGCTTCTTCTATGCTGCCGGTGTTGTTATGTATTTTGTGCGATATCTCGCAGCAAGTTTTATTGCCTATGCATCGACGCATTTCCGATTTGGCTTGATTTATGCGAGTATCCGCTGAACGCGTTGAATAGCTAAGAGGTTTTCCTATAGGTAGACACATATATGTGTATGTACATTGGGGTGGTGCTAAAATGCATGTGAAAAAGTGAAATCGGAATTTTTATGCTCTCACCCCGCTAGGATTGTTATCCTTGTAGGGAAGAACCATGCTAGCGAAGCATGCGTTTAGGTTAGGAAAAAAAGCTTAAGGCAATAAAACTGTAGTAATAGTCAATGTATTATACCGTGCGACAGTCAAATCTACACACAAAATAATATATACTCATTAAACTGTATTTCCTCTCAGGCGCACAGTGGTACGGAACCATACAGTTTTTGGGAAAAATTTGAAGGAATCGGAAGGAACCGATAGAGAATATTCCGGTTTTTAATTTTTTATAGTAAGAATGCGAAGGAAGACGAAAGAAACATAGTCTTTTTCATCAAAATCGTCAAACTTACCATTTATAAAGTGCCATTTTTGTCTGTCATATATATTAAAATATTTGATCGATTGCCCTGCTATTTCTGTATTTTGTCTAGTTTTCATACTAACCTACAACGAAAGCCATCCAAACCAAAATTTATAAGAAAAACACATTGCTTAAGTGAACAAAAATCTCAGTCAGTTTTAGTTGAATAAAATGCTTCTGACTTTTGTTGCTTTTATTTTGTATAAAGCTGCCCATTTCGTACAAAGTTATATGTACTATATAAGCACTTATTTAGCTTAAAATTTATTTACAAAAATGGTAAAGAAAGAGTATGGCCACTACTCTGATGCCATTCGTGCACAACTTCCAAGCATCGAAATGTTAGTATCAAAGTAAAATGCGAATCCACAAATCCAGAAATATTTGACCGTAGAAAACACTATTGAACATGGAAAGCGATCATTGCCTGCCGCGCTACATTATTGATCTTATCAATCGCTGTAAATTTTTAAATTCCACCGCACCAATTCATCGAATATTTATACAACAAAAAAAAATTCGTAGGCTTTAAAACTAACAATGGAATATCGAATGGAAGTCGAGCAAAGTCAATGACTTCGAAACTTATCGCTTTCCCTAAGTGTACTACTGTTGTTGTAAGCTCAGCCACTTTTGTATTGTCAGCCATTTTGGTGAGTGTGTGTGTCTCTAGTGACTGCAAACTCGGCAATTTGTTTGTTTTTCAGCCATTGCTTACAACTTGAGATTTTCATATTGCCGCTTTTTGTAGTAGCAGGATATTTCAGTGTTTTTTTTTTTTTGTTTGTTTGTTGCAGTAGGTCCTACTGCCATTTTCAACGTTCATTTAATGCGCTTGCAGCACATTTGAGTACTCGAAACTGCATGGCAAACAATTCTGCCGCATGACATTTGAGTGAAGTCTGAAGTGCAATGGCAACAGTCGCATGCACATATGTACATACGTATGTATGTATGTATGTAGTACCAAAAGCAATGCCACCCACATAACCGTAGTTAGTACATACATACATGACAGCCAAATATGTAACGCGTTCGGCAGTTTGTGGAAATATTTGTTGCCATGTTAGTGTGCCTATGATACCAGTAACGGCAGTTTTCAGCTTGCAAGCATAAAGTTGTCGTTGTGTTCAGGCAAAGTGGCAGCTAGATTTTCGCTGACAGCAAAATTTGAGTGCGACTACACTTAAACCACAGCATAACTCATAGATATTTTAATATACTTTTGTGTATGTATGTATGTAGGTATGTATGTATGCTCACAGGTATACATATGTAGGTATTTGGGATCTTCCACGGTAAAATTACCACAGTGGTATATGTCCAAGCATTTTTGTTTGTTATATCTGTGATCAAAAACGAAAGTCGCAAAACAGCAAGTGTTTAGAAGTGCTTTAGACGGGCGAAAAATCCATGCAAAAATGCTGCACAAGGAATTGACAATAAATTTTTCCGCGTATTTATTTAACTAACTAATTTATTCTTCTAATTTAATTAAAATATGGAGTTTTTATCATTTCCAAATTGGTTGAAAATTACGGTCCAAATCGTCGTTAAAAAATGTTCGTATTTGTGTATAGTTGTTGTTGCAATCTGTTCAATATGGGTTGTTTTCGCACTTTGTTTTACTTTGTATTTGAAATTAAACTTTATACTAAAGATAAAAGTGATGGTGAATAAATAAATGTTGAAAATGCTTAAGACAAAAAGTGAAGGCAAAGTTGAAGATAAAGACGAAAATGAAAACAATGCTAAATACAGAGGGAATTAGGTTAACTGAAAGAGTAAGGATATTTATAGGATTTTTTTTATAGGAATCGAAATAAATTCAGTTATAAAAAAATTTACCCATCGAAAGTTGTCAAGCAGTCAAGTCAAGTAACAGAGTTTTCTATATTTATAGAGGTATCCAAAGTTCGTCGAGATATCGATTTATATTTTGAGTTATCGAAAATTATCGAGCCCTAGAAACGCACAGTTTTCAACATTTATCGAAAGTTATCAAAATTTATGGAAAGTTATCGAAATTATTTAAGTTGTCGAATTTTTGCCAGCGTTCGCATTTTAATGTTTTTGAAAATCATCGAATTATCGAAATATATAAAATTATCAAAAAAAATTCTCGAAAAACTGGAATGACTCGCGTCAATTCCAAGTCCTGCCAAAGTTATCCAAAGATCTTCAAAGATATAAATATTGTAGTCACGTTTTAGTTCCAAAGCAGAAGATTTTCCCGTAAGTAATTTTGTACCTGTAACACTGTGGGGCACCCCTGTATTTTGTTCTACATACAAAATAAAGACATCCCTAAATTATTTAAAATTATAAAAAAATCGGGGTCGCAACTAGCGTTTGAAAAAATAGTATTTTTTAAAAATCGCAAAAAATTTGACAAAATTTTGGCCTTGCCCAGCTATAAGTCAGCGCGTTTAAGAATTTATATTAATAGATTTCAACAATATGACAAATTTAGTAGAATTAAAATAAAAATTTCGTAGAAATTTGGCGATTTGAGAAGAAATATATAAATTATTTCATCCCTCCAAAATTTTTTTTAAAAATTTAAAATTTAAATTGGTGCTCAAATAAAATTTAGATGTTGATATATTTAAGAACCATTTAAAATTTAAATTGGTGCTCAAATAAAATTTAGATGTTGATATATTTAAGAACCAACCTAAAGTAGGTGCTTACTAAGTATTCTGTTGGAACCTAATAGACACACAAACTTTAACCTCTGTATATGTAAGTCATTTAAACCCAGTGGGAAAAGTAGTAATGCGTTACATTTAATTTATATCTTATGAGTTCTAGATTCTATTACTGTTTAATATGTAATCAGCATTCTTATGTATCCAAAAAGCCACAAAAAATTCATATTAAATTGCATTCATTCCTGCCTTACTGGTAACACAAAATTGAATGCCCCACTTTTCCTAGGACATCGCCGTTAGAAAAATAATGCATTATCGAATGTGAAAACGGCTGTTTTAGTGATTATTTTTTCCCACTGGGAATATGCCTATACACGTACACACATACATACATATGTATGCATGTTTTGTATGTGTATCTACATGTAAAAAATGCATGCCTGCAACCGCTCAAGTATGCTTAAAATGGCGGTCGCAGTAGTACCAGCTTGAGTGTCAGCTCACTCAAATTGAAATTGCTTGCCATTGGCACTATTCTGCCATTCTATGTGNCTGCAACCGCTCAAGTATGCTTAAAATGGCGGTCGCAGTAGTACCAGCTTCAGTGTCAGCTCACTCAAATTGAAATTGCTTGCCATTGGCACTATTCTGCCATTCTATGTAGGTTTTGCCAGTTCGTTACCGTTTCTTGTGTTTTTTGCCCAGTGATTTCATATTTTTCATGCATTTTAATAGCTTTTTAAGGCTCAACACTTTTTTATATGTAGTAACATACTTGAGCGTTGATCTGCACAACAATTTGAGCGCAATGTTGCCGCTTCAGAAAAATTGTATAAAAATTTATTGTTTTATTTTTTGCTGTTTTTGGTTGATTTGCTAGAGCTTTTGGGAAAAAACTTTTTCTAAAAGATTACAATGTAAATTGTAGTGCTGGAAAACACGAATCATGGACAAGTAGAGAAATTTTGTATTTACATTTTTAACTCCTTAATCTTGGCCTATTTGAGTAAATTAAAAGTGAATGTAGTTTTCAAGTAGTCAAAAATATTCCTGACTGGCAGCACAGTTTGAACATACTGCAAAAAAAAACTTGACAAAACAAATTTTTTCATTTACTTATTTGAATACATTCAAAGTTCAGCGAACGCTGTGTTACCAATTAAAATAAAATATCCAGTAAAAGTAATTGAAAAAATTGTAGTTTTCAATATGAACTGATTCACATTGTTAATCCAGTGTAGACTTGTATGCTGCGGACATACAACGGCACCAATTAGCGGTTGTTGCAGTGCATCCATGGCATAGCGGTGGCAAAAAGATAAAATAATTAAAATACTGGAACCAACAGTGTGAAAGGTAAAATGCATATATGTATGTAGTATGTATGCCACTTGTTGAGGGAGGCGAATTTGTGATTGTCTGCTCTTTGTTTTGCGACACTACACGGCGTATGAGTAACGTATGGCGCGTTGGCCGCTTGACTATCATCGAGTAGAAAAAAATTATTTACTGTAGCGCGCTGGGTTGCAGGTCAATATCTACGCAGGCAAATACGCATACTTTTATACACTTATACATACATATATATTTAGCACATTATATTATATCAAACCATAGCATACACATCTCAGTGCTAACTCACATGTCTACATTCAAACTCCTCCAAATACATAAGTATGTACATATATAGCATGTATTGCACATCCTTCTCGACCATACATTGTTTCGATACTTAAGTGCATTTCAAACATTTTGAGTGCATTGCACATTGTCAAGCAATATTTGGTTTTTGGGAGCAATAAGTAATAGCTTTATCAAGACTGCTTCTTGGCTGTTGGATGCAACAAAGGATTTATGCATAGTAGACATTTGCACATACGAGNATTTGGTTTTTGGGAGCAATAAGTAATAGCTTTATCAAGACTGCTTCTTGACTGTTGGATGCAACAAAGGATTTATGCATAGTAGACATTTGCACATACAACTGTTATATTTCATGTATTTGCGTTGCGTTGCGTGTTCCAATAATACTAACTGTGGCATTGTTGCTATTGTTGTTTGTTGTGGCACTTGTGGCATGTTAAGACAGTAAGTGGCCGGGTATTGAATTAATGAGTATTACATGCTTGTAGAATGCTTAGCGCAGCAAGTGGATTGCATACATGTTTACATAAATACATATAAATATTTGTAATTGTGTGTTGGGAATTACTTCAAATGATTTTATCACCACAAACCAATGGTCGAGTGCAAGTAGGTGAATGCATTTCGGGAATTGCTTTTACAATTCGAATGGCTCTTAGGTTTTATATAAAAANAATGCATTTCGGGAATTGCTTTTACAATTCGAATGGCTCTTAGGTTTTATTTCATTAAAATATATATTATTTATCTTAAAAAAGAATATATACATGCATATTTGTCAAAGAAGAATAAATACATACATATTTGTTGCTGTCACACGAAGTGGGGTTTTACGACGTACAGTGTGTAAATTTAATTTTTTTCGTGTCAAAATCGAATATCTCGAGTACGGTAACAGATAGCGAGACAAGTTTGATAGATAATTTTTTATCCAACGAAATTTATTTTTCTTGTATTTTCGCTGCTGAGATATTAGATGTTGTCACGAAAAAGTTAAATTTTCACACTGTGCGACGCCTTCGAACGGCAAATGGTGTTAGTGAGAAGCTTTTCTCCATGGAAATACCGTAGGAGGTTTATTTAAATTACCATTTTGCTAATAACTTGAAACCCTTGTTTCCCTTCCATTTTTTTGGGCGCTGTAATCGCCCAAATGATTCTGTCCGATACCAGTAAAGAACCACTTGTGCCAATCGGAGATGCCAAGTGGCGCCATATCCTTCTCCACCGGGTCTGTCAATGACTGAGGAAGCTTCTCCCTGTTTTTGTATTTTGAAAGCTGTTTCGTTTATGTCTATGTATTGTACTATGTCCTTCGTTGCTCAAGCAATGTCTTTCGAGAAAAACTCTCTCTCAAGTACTCCAAGTGTCGTCTCATTGGACTTTGTCCTTATTCATGCCTTTTCGCTTTATTCGACCAAGGCCATTATGAGTGACTTATAAAGTGTGAGTTTTTTACGAAGGGAGGGGAGTTTATTCCCAATTGCCAACACAAAGTAGCAATTTTTGGGGAAAGGGTGACTTTGCGTCGAACGAGGTTTTCCAAATCCCGCATAAGAGTTGATGCAAGACCTTATCAACTTCTCACCGACCTACTTGAATAGCTCAGCTGACAGGCCGTCATCTCCAGAAGCTTTGTTGTTTTTCAGCCGCGTAATTACAATTTGTGCTTCGTTATAATTAGGTGGTGGGAGATTACTCCCCGTGTCATTGCCTGGCGCTCGGGTTCATGTTATCCACTAATTTTATTGCTGTTACCATTCAATAGGGTGTACAAGTTCTCCTTCTATTATTCGAGTACGTTCTGGTCATCGGTCACAAGGCCGCCGAGATTGTTAGAGGAGTTCACACTGGTCGTGAAACCTTCCGTACGTTGCCTAACTTTCTGGTAAAATTTTCAGATGCATCTCAATTCGTCCAGAATTCCAAGCTTCTCGTAAACAAGTGTTTCGGTCTTTCTCTTTTTTATGGAAAGCACGTATCGCTTTCCTCCTCAGCTGGAATCCGATTTCTTCTTCCTCGGCGATAGTTGATGAGCGGTGAAGTTACTGGACACACATTTTTTGCTCGACTGAAGCGTGTACGTGTATTGACTGCAGAAAAATAGCGGTCCGAGTGGATGTTGGCGTTCGGAGGTCTAAAACACTGAAAGTATGCCCTTGATCTATCGATTAGGTTTCAATCTGTAGATGTAGCTTGATGGATTTTTTCTGTTTGAAATAAGTACTAACTACTCTGTCTTCAAGCCACGGAGGCTGAAGGAAAGCATCCTTGGCAGTAAAATCGCCATATCGTGAGAGGACAGCGCTCATATGCGTGCTTCAAGCGCTCACAGAAGATGTCCTAGAACGCCTTGGCTTTCTCTTGCGCCGCGTTGTTGGCGCAAATAAGCGGGATTGTGGGCAAAACCGAATTTCCAAACTTGCGAGTTTGCCTCGTCATGCCCATCATATTTATTGGATGGCGGTGATGTCAGCCGTTGTATTTGCAGGTATATCAACCAGCCGGGCCAGAGGCATCTTCCCCAATAACGGAGTCTGATTGGAGGTATTACTTTTCGTTTTATGGGTGGATGTTTCTTTTTTTGTAAGTGGCGTGCTCCAAGTCCGGCGCAGAAACCATTTCTGGCAGTTTGTTTTCTCACATTAGCTCGCTTTCGAATGAGTGTGTTCTGTTGCTACCCAGAGAATATTCTGTGTAAACGCCGAAAGTGGTGGCAAACGAATCGTCGTTGGCCACTCCCTGGTGAATGGCGATTAAAATATTATCCCAAATGCCTGGAGTTCTTCTCTCTGCGAATTTGCTATGTCTAAAAGCGTTGATACTTAAACCAGCTTAAAAAAAACGGTTGAGTCTTGTAGCACCGCCAGTTATTGAATATTGTCGAGTGTACTAGCACAGTAAAAAAAGTCACGCCGAAATTCCTGTAAACACTTGAAAATCTCTGAGTGACTGGTCAGTTGATTATTTGAAGTGGCCAATCGGCTGGAGTGGTGGCAGCAAGTCACTGAACCAAAATAGAAAAAAGAAAATATAACAAAATCCAGAAAATGTAAATGTGCCACANTGTAGCACCGCCAGTTATTGAATATTGTCGAGTGTACTAGCACAGTAAAACAAGTCACACCGAAATTCCTGTACACACTTGAAAATCTCTGAGTGACTGGTCAGTTGAAGATTTGAAGTAGCCAATCGGATAGAGTGTTCGCAGCAAGTCACTGAACCAAAATAGAAAAAAGAAAATATAACAAAATCCAGAAAATGTAAATGTGCCACAAAAAAAATGTACCTGCGATTTCTGACAAATTAACTTTGCACACTTGACTGCCAAGCGGATTTGTTGCTCATTATTAATTTCATTATTTGCCCTTAACGAAGCATTAAAATTGAATCCACTTGCCCTTCTCTGCACATCGAATGAAACCGAGCGTACATCGACTGCTCACCGCCACCTTCTGCTCCAGCAAATGAAATGCAGCACAGTTTTACATATTTCTTTTTTTTGTTAATTTTCGCGTAAAGTTGATGAAGGCTCCTACCGAAACTAAATTTTTTCTTGCCAGCTTACGAGCGCGACTGAGTGGTTCAAGCAAACATACAAACATACATATGTACATACTTAACATGAAGCAAAGTTTTAAATAAATGCTNTTTTTTTTTTTTAATTTTCGCGTAAAGTTGATGAAGACTCCTACAAAGACTCAATTTTTTCTGGCCAGCATCGCGCGCGACTGAGTGGTTCAAGCAAACATACAAACATACATATGTACATACTTAACATGAAGCAAAGTTTTAAATAAATGCCAGTATAAAAATTCTTAAGCAGCAACAGAAGCAGATATCTGCCTAGCTATGTATATAGCAGCGTAGTACAACACAGGACATCATCGGCGGAAGCATTGTGGCAGCAGTGAAGTGGCAATGATGGAACACCGCCAGAAAATTCTCAAGAGACGAGCNCAGTATAAAAATTCTTAAGCAGCAACAGAAGCAGATATCTGCCTAGCTATGTATATAGCAGCGTAGTACAACACAGGACATCATCGGCGGAAGCATTGTGGCAGCAGTGAAGTGGCAATGATGGAACACCGCCAGAAAATTCTCATGAGACGAGCAAAAAAAAAAACGTCCCGAATGCGAGGAATATTTATTATAAAGTAGCGATTTCGGTGTGCCAACAGGACATGCTCACCGACTTAAGGATGTACACACGAATCTATATGTAGTATACACACTGCAGAAAGGTGTGGGCGAACGAAGACGAGTAGCAGATAAACCATTTGACGGTGCATAAATCACGTAGCGACAGCGCTGAGAGTTCGCTCAGCGGAACAAATGCGCCGTCAAATGAAAGTGTTTTTTGAAAATATTCTTGTTGTAGTTGGGGTTTTTTTTTTTGTTATCGTTTTGTTGCTTTCCTTTATTGTTTGTTTAAGGATCTGCTGTCTGAGGAGTTGTTGTGTCTGTGTCGTGTCTAAGCATAAACTGGAAGATTTTAATTAGATACAGATGTTAAGTGGATATTTTATTTAAGAGTAAATTCAAGGGCACTGCGACATAATTAATCAGTTAGTTTTATCTGCAAGTGTATGTATGTATGTACATATATATAATATGCAAGAGGCTATTGGGTGGCGTAAGTAATTACTTTTGTTATTAAGTCAGCAGGACTTTTCCAATTTTTTGCGAGAAAAAAGTTTTAAAGCCAGCAAAGTTTTAAAATTACAGAATTTATGTACAAATATAGGTATGTTTATTTACAACTGCGCGTTGGATTTTAAAAATAACTACAACTAACAGCATAAAATTGGTTACATTCTTAAAAAAAAAAAAAAAACACCATCCTTAAAAAGAAACTCGCAGCAAAAAGACTTGGTTTTCTATAGACGGCGGACAAAAACTCGAAAACAGGTGATTTAAATAATTATTTTTTGTTATATTTTTTTAGTAAGTTCGATACAAAGTTGCCACCTCTTTGAAAATTTTCGGTTAACTAACATCAAATTATTTGAATGTAAGAAAGCTTACTTCCTAAAATAATTATAAAGAGGGTTGCCATATGTTTCAAAAATGTAATTCAATCAAAAAAATTAGATAAACAACATCTCAATACAATACGGGTTTCAGACTAACGGGGCTTAAGCCCGCAAGCAAAATTTTCAAAGAATATATTTTTTAAAGAAGGCTGCCACATGCACGAAAAATTTAAATCAATTCGATTTATAAGGCTAATGAAATCTTGAAATATGGGCGTCAAAATAAAGTGAGATAAGAAAAGTTGATTTTGAAAATATTTTCGAGGAACGCTGCCACCGCTTTGAAAAATTTAATTTAATTAAATTGAGGACATAAATTAAATTTTGATGTTGACAAACTTAATCTAGCGCGTGTACTAAAATACAAATGAATACACTTTGTGGCGTTATTTAAATTACATGTACAAATGCCTAACCAGTTTTAATTAGATTTTTGTTTAAGCAATAACTCCCCGTGTCTACAATCACATCCAAGTTTTCATTCCCATTAGCCAAAGGTGCTTACAAACCAGCCTTTATTCATTGTCCAAAATAATGTTTACCCATTTCAAATTATTTTGCAATCTTGGACAGAAATCTGATTTCCGCTTCACATTGCTGCTATATACATAAATATACGTACATACATACTCGATTATAGTCTGCATAAAACCAATAACTCACATTGACCATTTCATATCTGCCAATTGTCTACCAGCGAAGGTTTAATGCCCACCAGCACTGCCCCATAAAACAATATACTCGCACACCTACATACATACATAGGCAACGTGCACCAGACGTTCTACAAAATTTGGTTTTCCTCTCCATTAGAGCGTAGAAATTTCGAACGAAAAGCAATAACAACTGCAATAAAAAAAAAAAAACTAAAAAAAAACAATAAAATTAATGCCACAAATTCAATTGTCCAAGCTCACTCAAGCCAGCGAAGCTGATGAGGAGAAAAAATAGTAATAAAACCGAAAGCAAATTGAAAGCAATAACAAGAAAAATTAGAAGCTAATTTCGCCTATTTGCAGGCACTTGAAAACTACAAAGCTGTAACCAACCAGTGCTGTGCAAATTGTTGTTCTTTGTTGACCGCAAAAGATTGAAAAGTGCTCGACGTCCATAAAAGCAAAACAACAAGCAGAACAAGTTTATTGCGGTGGTCGGCAGGATGGTGGTGAAGGGCATTTGAGTGTGGATGGAGCTGATGGGGAAAAAATGGGCAATTGATAAACTTCCTAAGCTTACGCTGGACCAAGTATTGAGTGATGTACGTATGTATGTACGTAGAGGAAAAATAATCGTAAAACGCAGCAATAAAGTGAAGTAAAGAAGAAAAAAAAAAAACAAAAGAGAACAGCAATTACCAAGGAGTGAAATTGCAAAATAATGTGTATTGTTCAAACGCAAGCGGAAGTAGGAAATAAATGGAACAAGGCGCTTGTAAATTTTATTCAAAATTAAATTCAGATCAGCAGCTTCGGTAGCTTTGGCTTTTGGCTTGTGAGATGCACATTTTTTTTGTTTCACATCTATTTATAGTAAGTATTGCTCTTTCCTGAGTGGACTTGAAGATGCACATACATATTACACTAGCCAGCTGTGGGCTAGGATTGTGCATAGGTAGAAGTGTACATATGTATGTGTCATGAACGTATGGCGCCCATTCACAGCAGTGATGGAAAAGTAGGCACAATAGTGCCATTTTTGGGCACTTTCATTCTCAGAGGCACGTTTGGCACAATCCTAAAATATAGAAATTGAGCATAAAATGCCAAATTATAGATTAAAAAATTACAAAAAGTGGAACTTAAAGGAACTAAAAAGTTAATTAAGGGCCATGAGAAATGTCTACAAACCGCTGAATTCTATTGGGAATACGCAGTACGAAAAGTAAGCTTTTAATTCAGCATTTCTAGAAAGATTCTAAGGTTGCAGTTGTATAGTCCATTAAATGAAAGTGCAAGTTTCTGCAATATTCCGATGATTTTTTTTTTTCTACCGGTGTCATATATTTTAATTCGTTTAAAAATTTTCGAGCAAACTTTATATGGAAAAAAATTCATAAAATCGAAAGCTTGGAATCTCTCTCAATTCAAAATTTGTTGTTGCGAAAACCTATAAATAAATAATCTTGCGTAAATCTCAAGAAAGATGGATCTTTGGTGGTACGTATGTTACAATTCTCTGAAGTCAAGAGAAAGATGGGGAGCTGACTATCGGTAGCTAGAGTTTAAAGCTTTGAGCCCATCAAGGGGTAATCGAGGGAGTGGACAAAAAAAAAAAAAACATAGAGAAACCTATAAGTATATTTTAACTTTGATTGGAAAATCGAAAATCAATCACCTTCAGAGTGTAGTAAGGGGGTTCAAGGGAGTGAGGGAGGGGTCTAATTCATTTTTCGTAGTCATTTTTGATTCAGTGGCTAAAAAACATAGGGACATACATGCATTTTCATTTTTCATGTATGAAAAAAATATATTTTATATAAAAAAAAAATGAAAAAAATCTATTATCAGTTCACATACAAATTTTAAAGTCATAATTTACAACCCGATGTTGATTTCTCATATTTGCCAGCCTTCACATGAATAAACTAGAAGCAATCTTTTTTTCAGGCAGAGTGTGATGGTTCTAACTTGTTTTTCTTACCCCTTATTGACATCGTTTTGTAAATTTGTGTACCAGCTCTATATATTTATTTAAATTTCTAGAGATACATATGCAAGCAGTTATTTAATTACATGCATCATTTGCAGCTAATTGCACATTCCCATTACAGAATCCATACAGCTAAACACAGGTCAAGGATGTACGAGTGCGACGAAATGTTTTCCAAAGAATTTACCTTTGCTTGGAAAACCGTATGTATGTATGTAAGTATTTATGTATGCATGAAAGTGTTTGTTTGCTAAGTAAATGGTTTCGAAATGCTGCAACCAGTTGGCGTCTGAGTGAGATAAAGTTGTCGAAATTTGGAAAATGATGCTTGATTGCTGTATAGTTCTGGTTAAGGTACCTATTTTTACTGCCATTTTGTAATTAAAAGTAGCAAACCATCGGAAGAAGCAGCAGCAGCAAAATACTCGTAGCAAAAACTACAGCAAATTAATAACAAATTCTACGGAAATCAATATAGCCGGGGCGCAATTGAACTAAGCGAAACAGGTAGAATAAATTATGTATACAACTCAATTGGTTGGGTGGTTGGTTGGTTGTGTGGGTGTTTCATCCAGCTAGGCGAGTGAGTGGGCCACCCGATTTAGAAGCTACCTACGTGGGCTAAACTTCTGGCTTTTACTTGCGGCTATAAATGGCGTAAACTTTATCGTACAGTATATGTATGTAAAAATATCAAAAGTTAGACGAAACTATACTTAATTGATTCGATATTGACTGATATGAAATTGGGCATTTATTCCTTGTTGATTTGGAGCTATTTTTAACTCAAGCATGTGATTGGAACTACATATTAGGCAAAGACGCGTGGTTTTATTGAGTCCTTGAGTTTAATGCCACAATCAGAAATACAGGTAAGAATTAGAAATGCTTGTTGTAATTGTGATTTAAAAGATGCAATTAACATAAAGCCATAGGATGGGAGTGCACTCATAGCGGACGCATTTTGGTCATTCAAAAAAGGAACTGATTACTTTGGGAAGTTTTCAAATATAATGTTTTAATTAGAGGCTACGAAAGATGGCATCGAATGCAGTTTAACTGAGAAGTTTCAATAGTGTGCCACTAAATGAAAAGAAGTTACCCTAGCTTTTTTTTAATAGTTGAAGTTTAAAGATTTTTTTATTTATAAAGTTTAAGATACATCAAAATGTTGATAATAAAATTAGTGAACCTTGAAATAAAAAAAAACTTTGATAATAAGATAACGGTGACTTGCGAAACAATGTACAATTTTTACATTTTTAATTGGCGCCCTTGAAATTCATTATAAAATTGTTATATACATCAAGAAATAAAGATTTACCATTTTATTTGTATATATTCCACGCGAAATAAATATATATGTACATCAGAGAAGAATACTGTGTGAAAATTAAATGACTATTAATAATTATAAGTTTTTAGTAAGGCGCCCAAATACATATGTTAGCTGACTGCGTATTGAGGTGACAAAAAAAGTTTCGAGATAGGGTTCGAGCCCAAACATTGTTCATCTTGCGGGATGAGGTGCTGGCATAAAACTTTGGGTTTCTGAGTATAAATTTTCAGGATGCTCATTAAATGTTTATATTTTACTCTAGAAGTTTTTCCTAAATATACCAACCAAACAATAAGTTAGGCATTTTAAAATTAAATTCGCTGAAAAAATATTTCAAACTTCAGTTGTCATGGCAGCAGTAGCATTTTATAAAAATGCACCAATATTTTTGCCTGTTTCAAAGGGATTAAGTTGCGCATTTCAAGGTCATTGAATAACCTGTATTGCTTACAGTAGAAAGTTGAAAGTTGTTATAGATATTACAAATGCCAAAAGGAAACCAACCGAGGGCGTGCCCCGTTTCTCACGATGAGACTTTTTACTCAAATACAAAATTTTTACCACTCTACTGCGTATGACTGCCAATAGTGCTACGAGGCGTATCCGTTATATACATATACATTTGTGGATATTTTTCTAGTACATATTTTTAAGATTTCATTGAAACACAATTTGGCGATGGCATCTTGTTCTTTATGCAAAACTAAAGATAATGCATGGTGCTAGATAAGTGTGTCACCATTTTGGATCATTAATACGTTCCTGACAAAAAATGTAACAAATCGTGAGATTTACTTATATGCAATTTTTATATTCAATACCTACTATCTATTATTGTATTCGGATATCCACAAACCCATTTGGATATTTGTGTTTAAACCCGAATATACGCTTAATATCCGTTCCATTATCTATCTTGTCCGCATTTCCGGACTAGACACTAAGATTGGCTATGCAATTTTCTTTAGTGAACTATAATGGGAGCTATCTCTCCGAACTATGGCCCACTGCAGAGTCTAGCAGGCAGAAGCTCGAGCTATAAAGGAGGTGGTTTGTACCATAGGACACACGACGTTCTATGACTACTATAAATATCTCCTTCGATAGCCAGGCGGCCAACAAATCAATGAATGCGGTAATACTAAGGCCAAAGGTTGCGCTGGAATATCTGACAGCTATAAACAATATTAGCACCGTCTTCAAGGTCAGACTGATATGGGTACTGGGACATAGAGAAAATTGCGTGGCCGATGAGCTAGCCTTAGTGGGAAAAGCGAAAAGAGAGGAAAAATTTGGAGACCCATGGGAAGGATTAGAAACAAGATTATTAAAGGAGCCAATAGGTAATGAGTCGATGAAGGCACCTGTATAACAACTAGGCTACAGTGGCCACAAATAAGAATTTAAGAAAAAACTGAAGAACTGGTCTGCCTCTCTACATACATGCAAATTCTTTTTCTTTTTAATTTTTGAAAGTTGGAATTTTTGCCATATTTCGACATTTCAAGAGTTTTTTTTTCTCAAAAACTAAACGTGGTAGAAAAATTTTGTAAAATGCCTTTAAAATGGAATCAAAAAATCTTTAAGATGTTGTCGGAGGAGCCATTTGAAACGAACTCTGGTGATGCTATGGGTAACACAATCTACCAATAAAAAACTATAAACAGGCGCCGTAGCTTTGCAATTAACTTAAGAAAAAGTTAGGCGGTGAATCGATTAATCCCGGATGTGAAAAATAATCCTTTCTTATTTATAGAGTACGCACAGAAATATGTAGATATTTGAAAAGTTGACTTAAATAGCAAAACCAACACAACAATACTATGCACCAATATATCTAAAAGTAATCAAATGTGACTTCATCACTTCTAAAATGCTTCCAAGTGTTGTTTTCGAACTATTTTTGTAGCATCGCCTGATGCTGCATTGATTGCACAAATCTGCGTGCGTCGCATGTCAACGCGTCACCTGCATCAACTACGAGTATTTACACTTCATCCGCCCCGCACATTGGCCAGCAATAGTTTGCTTTGTGTACGCGAGTGAATCACGTTCGATTTGACGGTAAAAACTAAGTAAGCAAGTAAAAGCATTGAGATGAAATGAGCTGAAGCAGGATAACGGAAGTAGCACGCCGGAAGTTGGAAGTCGGGGAAAAAAGTGTAAAATCGCTCATACTACGTGACTTACAAATTATACGACGAAGAGTTCTACTTACTAAACTACATACATACATACTCGTACATACTTAGAAGGTGGGCAAAAAAAAATCAAAATACACATAAATAAAATTGAAATGTGCAAAAAATATAAATAAAATATACACTCTGCTGTGTCATAGCAACTGACACTTACTTGGCAATGCGAATGTCACTTGGCTGTGTGCGATGCGTCTTTGCTGCAGCGCAGGGACGCTGTGTCAGCATTTTGCTGGGCACTCTGCTTTCAGTTTAGTTTTCCGGCGTGTGACGTATGTACGTGTGTATGCGTATGAGTGTGGCAGACACGTTTTTAAGCTTCCCACTAGTGCTCTTCTTCTTCTTCTTCTTCTTCTTCTTCTTCTTCTTCTTCTTTTACGTTCTTATGTTGCACTTTTCTGTTTCGGTTTGCTTTCATTTTATGCACTTTTTTTCCGGGCAATCCAATGTTGGCGGCAATTGAAGTGATTCCTACTTCTCGTCTGCGTTGCCACATTGGCAGGCGTTCGTCAGTACGCGTGTATGTGTGGGAGCGTATGTTTGTATGTATTTGTTTGCTGCACTTGATGTTGATGCATTAAATGTTCTGCCAAAGTGCTTGCATTAGTGACAGTCCAGGCGATGAAGTTTCGGTTTGCATTTTCTTGAAGTGATGAGAAGACGAAATGGAACGTAAAAGCTGTTTTTTTTCCTTTTGGCCGACGATTTTAAATTGGGTTGGACTCTTCAAGAAGATGCGTTAAGTGTTGAAAGTGAAGAATTTACTGGGAATGGAGTTTTGAGGAATTGAGTGTGTAACATATTCTGCAGTAAATTGGGTCATCCGTTGATCAGTTTACGACTACGAAATGCTTTTAAAAGAGTTCGCTTATCGTAGCAGTCCTACTGGTTGGCAAAAAGTACATATAAAATACATAAAAGGGACGCCATGTGGTATGACGATCGGTAGGGAATGGAATTTTAAGCCTACACTGAGTGATTCAATTATATAGAAATAACTATTTTTATATCGGTATTCGCTAATGACTACTAATAAGTGGATTATGTACTGCATTTTGTTGAATAAAACATAAAATTGTGAGATGTGAAATACGTACTTATTTATGTATATTCAAACTGCTAAGGCATTCAAAATTGATTGCTATCGGAACAGCTTTGAATTAAATTAAGCCGATATTTTAGCGAACTGGTAGAGAGAGAGTTAGGTACATAGTATTTTTCTCTATAGTCCTCAGGCTGTGGTGAGTAGTTCACCGTTGGCAAGAGTCACCGGACAATCCCATCAGTGCTACCAATAGTCGTCACAAAAACTTTCACCGGCGCCAGCCATCCATCACTGTACCGAAAGGGGTCTAACCAGTCGCCTCACTCTTGACGTGAGTCACCAGTGATTTACCAGCGCAGAGGTCACCATGCAATCCTTCACTGTACACCTTAGCTCTCACCTGTACATTATCAGTTCATTAATAAAAACCACCAAACGATCCAACAGTGAATCCAACGACCGTCATCAGAAGCCTTATCGTTTCCGAGTGCTAGAGTAGTATTGTATTCCAGCCTTAATGTATACCCCAGTGACTTTAATCAATTTACATTTAAGAGCGATCGGAATAGCTGTTAATACCTATAAGAGTTAATGAAAGATCGATTGGACCCTTGCTCCTAACTGCTCGTGGGCATAAAAGAGATGTGAATGCCCCTCAAATAAAAAAGCGAGCTAAAGCTTCGACTCGTGCTTCAGTAAAAATTCTGTGTGGTGGTATGGTATGGTTTCGAGGCGTCGATAAAAAGTTAATAAATATTTCTCGTTGGGGAAAATGGCTTTGAAACGTAATGTTTGTTTCTGACTATAATGTTTGTAATTTTTTTTTTAGTTTTAATTATTACACATTCATATTTCAGCTGTCTGTGTATACACTTTAGGCCCAACTTTCTCAAGTTAATCTCAAATTTCAGCTATGTATAACAGGTCTTGGCGCACACGTCCCTATGGTGGATAACGTCGCAGTGATGTACACGTAAATATACACTCTAAAAAATTTTTGTTTAAATTTGCGCATATTAAGATAGGTAACCAGATTCCTCTCTTAATGAATGCAAATTTACACACTGCTTGCTTACTTTTACTGATCATATGTGTGGCGTAGAACAAATTTCAATTTTTTTTTTTGAGTTTTAAACATTTATTGTTCACATTTTCATAGTTAACACATAAAATGTTTAAAATTTATTGAACATCTTTTGCGTATAGTTGAACAGATTCTGGTTGAAAAATAAACACTTTTCAGTAGTAGTTTTACATACACTTTTTAGAGTGTATGTATGCAGGTACGTTTGTTCGTAAATACTAAAATAAATACTATCTATGTATATATTGTCTTCGACGTACATATATATGTGTGCATCATGTCATGTACCGCAGACTGAAAATATTTTATCCATTAAGCTATGACACCATCTCTCAAAGAGGTATCATATGGGACGATATTTTGGAAATTTAGATCTTTATGGTGAAATTTTAATGTGGTTGGGTAAAATACCATAATATTCAGTATATACTACATAGTACATGCATGAAGAATAATATAGAAAACACCTTGTATTACTAACTACTATTCTCTTCTCTTCATAAATTGTATATTCATCAGTACTTAATGTATTTAGTAAACATATATTTGTAAACATTATTATTTGACGACTTTGCATCTTCTTGGGCACCAATTAAGAGTAATCTTCTTTAGCCGTTCAATGGGAGTATTGTTTGTCAAAATGCCAATGTGCAGCCAATTTATTAGTTCAAGAGTGCAAGTGCTAAACAAAATAATGCAACATATTCAAATTGTTGTAATTAAGAAAATTTAATTGATACATTTCAATGCACTTTATTAGGCTTCACTCCAGCATTTACTAAGCCGTCTATTTAATTTGCTAAAACTCAACTTGGAAAATGAACTAATTAAATTTCGCATACGAACGCAAATTTTCACACAATTTCATCCTATTGCTGTAATTCAATCAAATTCATTAGCACTTTAATGCTGTATGCATAATTAATCACAATAAATTTCTATTTAGAGGATATACATTTGCAATTTCTTTTGAGAAAGGTAGATATGCTTGTATATGGATGTGCGTGTATGTGTATACTTACGTATGTACATACATATGTTCATGAAAATAAGTATGTTAACACGATTCTCATAAATCTCCGTTTTTTTTTTGCTTCACATTTAAATATACGTAAACAATTATTTCTAATGAGATAAAGCATCAAAGTGTTAAGTTATTCAGGAGCTTCGCATTCTACTGTAATGTGTCATTAGCATAAGTATATGTGTACATATACATACTATGTATGTACGTACGTACATATGTCAGCAAGCGCATGAGTTATGAGTGAGCATAAGATAAAGGCTCAGAAATTCATAAGAACAAAACAAAGTTACAAACCTATATTTAAAATTCGCACATATATGTATGTATATGTACATATGAACGAACATGAATTTCGTTGACAAGAAGCAAGCATTAAGAACATGAGTATTCCATTTTCTTCAACGCCCCATCAACAATATACATATGTATATGTAGTAAGCATGTAGCAACTACCCTGCAGGAAATGTATCGGACTATAAGTTAACTTGAAGTTGCTTAGGAAGGAACTAAAGGTCGCTATTATCGGTATATTTTCTTTAAAGAAGCTAACAATATTTGTATGGCGATGACCTATGCGTTAGTGCAGGTGTCACTTTTGCACATAAAATATTAATAAAAAAAAATNACTACCCTGCAGGAAATGTATCGGACTATAAGTTAACTTGAAGTTGCTTAAAGAAGCTAACAATATTTGTATGGCGATGACCTATGCGTTAGTGCAGGTGTCACTTTTGCACATAAAATATTAATAAAAAAAAAAAATATTTTTTAATTTATTTTACTTGTTTATTTTTCTGCTTTATTTAACATTACATATTTGTTCAAATATTCTGCTGTAAGTCGTCCCATATTCGCATTTCCTCATTAATTCTATTTTTCCTGAACTCGAAAAAAGTATTTGTTAAGTGCAGAAAAAATATACTCAAAGTAAAATTTGTATGAGAATATTTAAATAGAAAATTGTTTAAAGAAAACCAACTCCGGATTACAACTGAATGATTCCTGCATGACTTTACAACTCACTTTAAATTAGTTTATCATAGGCAATAAAAAGTAAACTATTTATTGAAATCCCGCAAAAAGTTGCTTATTTTTTATCGATTAATATTTTTTTTCTGCAGGGTACAGCAGCACACTAACGCGTAACGTGGCGTAAATAAATTTAATTTGCTTAAGACATTCGAGTCTGTTGCTCATTTTGGGCAATAAATATGCATGAATGTATGCGCTTGTAAAGCCACACCCGCCTACACGTGTGCTTTCCTTAAACAGCAGAATTTGCATTATACGAGTATGCTCATCGGCTTGAATTTAACCAGCAACTCAAGCAATGCACAAGAATTTGATACATTTATTTGCCTTTAAACAAGCACTGCTCTGTGGAGTAGTAAGCGTGCAGCCAGTTTGTCATACGCATGCAACAAATTCTTGTTTTTGTAGCGTACATTCATCCAGTATTGCTGCATTTGCATTTGCATTTCGCTGCACATTTCCGCATTTGTTTGGTTGCCAAGCTGCCAAGCTGCCTACCAACGAGAGCAGCAAACGCAGAAATGTCAGAATTTATTTGCTTGTAAGACGTATGCAAGTAGGCTCTGCAGAAGCTCTGCCTTGAGCAGACACTTTGCCTATAAAGACACAGACGGAAATTTAAGTGACCTGAATTACTCACATTCTTGTTTTTTTATTTTTACTTTTCGTTCATTGTGAAACTGAAATGGAGAGTTAAAAGTAAACACAAAATAGTTCTCTGCACTTTGTGTAATTGAAATGTTCTCCTTTGTGCATTCAAAAGTTGGTGTGAACATAAGTGCAGTAGCGGTGCGTAAAATTATAATATTTTGCGCTTACTCAAAGCAGCTAATCTTCATAAATCTTCAATCTACAATATAAACACAATCTACAAATAAAAACGCCTGCGGTGGTTAGAATTTTAAAAAATGTCTGTTTAGTAAATTAAGCTGTGATGTCGTTTTATTAGTAAATCTTAAGGGAGCCCCTTTTTGTTAAGAAGGGATTTTTTTTTGTCGCAACGAAGACAAACAATGCATACTGAAAATCGCGCGCAGACACGGCTAAGGATAAGGAAACTGAAGAGTACGCGTATACGTGCTGTGCGTTTTCTGTTATAGGAAGGCTAAGAATCCTCGCTGTTTGGCGAAATGAGTCGTGTGATCTCTTGAAATAGAGCCATTGATAATCTTTCTTTCTTGGAAGGATATGGTCGAATCTTTTCTTGCTAATTCGCCACTTTTACAATTCGCCTTAATATTCAGGCGTCCAAGGACATATGTATGTATGTATATTAACTTAATTCTACAAACCTGGGCTATATCGAGCAGAGCATGTATGGCATTCCGTAAGGGAATTTGCATTTTCTATGTGTGAGTGTAAAGCCACAGAAGAAAAATATTCGATTGTTCTCTCTAGGCCTTTGATAAAGATTTCATGCTGCCTTCCAAATGACAAACACTACTTCTTCATACATCCGTGACGCGGTAATGTGACTAGAATATTTGAATGACCACAGATTTATTTGATCTCTTTGAGTCTAACTGCTGCAATAATGTGACCGCCTCGATCAATTTCATCAAGCGGAGGTAGATGCAAGGTCCCATTTAAGGTATACGAACGCGTGAGGCAAAGTTGCGCTTACACAATTTTGCGTTCTTTCTATGCATATCAAAAGCCACACTTCTTTTAGCCATCTTAAATAGATTTTTTTTTTACTAATATCTTATTTCAATTGCATCTGGGAAAGCGTAAAAATCAATTCCCCTAACCAAGTTGATCAGCCTTAACTAAGCCGCGCCACTTGAAAATTATTCCCCACTTGAATGCGAACTGCATTTAAAAGCCATTTACTGTACTGCCACAAGTAATTATCCATGCAAATGCAATGTTTTTCTCAAATATTCACCTTCTCTTACGCACACATTCGCGCAAATGCTGCACATAAACAATGAAAATCGCGTTAACAGTTCATTTGCATGATTTTAAAAAACTTTTACGCATTTGCGCATAAAAAACTTTAGCCTCTTCGCATTGTGGGAAGAAACTTTCAACAGAATAACAAATTATTTGCCCGCAGCGGCAAAGTCGTTGCGTATGTGTTTGTGCGTGTGAGTGTGCCTGAATACTTGAAACGCATATGCTGATATGAGCCAATTGCAGCTGAAGTTATTTAAAATTACTTATTTTACTTATGTGGATTTGTACATTAGGGTGCGTCACCAAAAAAAAGTTGCCGCGTTTCCACCGGAATTATAAAACTTAGATACTGTATTCTATATCCACCAAACTATTTCGAAAAAAATTAAGATCTACGTAAGCTAGACCGATTTGATAATACCAACAAAAATTTCATTAGTTTGATTCTCTCCATGCAATTTTTAAACATTTCCATGCATATTTTTTAAGCTTAAATCCTTCTAGTATCTGAGGAGATTTTTTAGAAAAAATATTTAAAAAAAAAATATTTTTAGAAACGAATTTTTTTATTCTATTTTCGGATTTCCGAAATTTTTTGGCGTAGGTATTAAAGTAAAAATAACTTTTCTATGTTGGTGTTGCTTGATTTTTTCGAGGGGTTAAGGTGATATATTTCGAAACGAGTTTCCGAAATCCCTTTCCCAAGTAAATAAATAAATTTTAAACATAATTCCGATGGAAAATCCGTACCAGGTTTTTTGAATGGAGCGTGTTTCATCTTAAAGCACGTACATATGTTTGCATATGAAAGTGCTTTTTGTTGCTGCACACTTATGCCTGCTGGTGTATTGAAAGTGAAGTCGTGACTGCACCGCTATTGCATTTCAAAGCGGCTCAACTGAGCCATTAAGCGCCAGAAGTGCGTATATCTTACTTGGGTATGTATGCACATTAGGGTGTTCCAAAAATACATGTGAAAAAGTAAAGTCGGAATTTTTATGCTCTCATCCCCAAGGAGTGTTCTATACCGAAAAAACTATACCCTTACTTTTTTGAAATAAAAAAAAATTAGAGGTCGCTCAAAGTGCCCAAAGTTTTCTGTGTATTTTATATGGGGGAAAATTTCATTTTCATAGAAATGGTATTGAATAGTTAAGAATCAATATATTTCTACGAGAAAACTCTGCTTATCTGCAGGAGATTATTTAACAATTTTTTCATCGCAACTATAATTTAAGGGTCCGCCAAAAACCCACAAAAACCATGAAAAATGCAATGGGGCGACCAATAAAAAATCGTTGGTAATAAAAATTATTAAATAAACAATTGGGTACTATTAATGAGAGTCTCCTGAAGAGAACCAAAGTTTTCCGATGGAAAAATACTGATTTTCAAGAATTCTATACCATTTCTACGAAAAATTTAATTTTTCCCATATAAAAATACGTGGAAAACTTTGGGCGCTTTGAGCGACCTCTAACTATTTTTTGATTTCCAAGCAAAAAAATAGGGGTATACTTTTTTCGATATAGAACAATCCTAGGGCGTGAGAGCATTACAATTCCGACTTTATTGTTTGTGGGTCACCCTATTGCACACACATATACATAAGTATGTAAGTAAGCTCTCATTTGTGCATAATATATAGTTTTACAACAGTATTTTTTGCTGTTGCTGTGTATGTCTTTGCTCTTACCACATTTAGGCCCAGTCGGAAAAGGAGTAATGCATTACATGCGAGATGAATAATATAATGTATTTCTTATGGGTTATCGATTATATTACAGCTAACTACGTAATCAGCATTCCAATGTATTCAAAAAGTTCCAAAAATTTCATATTAAAACACATTAATTTCTCGATATTAGCTAATGCAAAATTGAATGCCCCACTTTTCTTAGGACATCGCCCTGGGGGAGAAAAAATGCATTTTCAAATGTGAAAAGGGTTGTGTTACTGATTATTTTTTCGATTACTATACAATTACATTTTCCCACTGGGCGTTTACATTTACGCATCACTCATTTTATTCAAATCAATGCAGGCATTTTTTTATTTTTTTATTTGCACTCACGCATGCAAAAACTCAGTGAGTGCGCAAATATTGGCATGCGCATATCGTATAATGATCTCTCAGCAAATTTGTGCGTAATATTTATTCCTTTGTTTGTGCAATAATGCATTCGCCGCATCGATTGGCGGCAGTACATTTTTAATTACCACTCTAATGAATTAAGATCTGAAATCGAAGCGATGCTCTGCTGGCTGGCTCATTGCAATCAATTGCAGCCGCGGGGCTAATCGATATCTCGCCAATTACGGTCAGCGTATTCAGGCAAGTGTGAACTTATGAGGGCTAAAGCTTATCTAGTTGCATGCGCTTGTAGTACTTATACTATGTACAGTGGCGAAAATATAAATAGGGCGCGGACATCTTAGCATTCTTTGGCTATTTCCTCTTCGTTTATTTACAGTTTATTATTTTGTTGTGAAAGTGTAGCCCTTTGCCCAACGAAAACCATATAAGTCACAATTTGAAACTTTGTACACAAATTTGGAAAACTCGACAAAGTGTTATCAAAATTTGGAGCTTTTTAATTATGTAGATTTCTAACAAACATTTTTACACGGTTAAAAATTTCGGTTTTAATTTTAAACGTTTTGGACTACATATATGACCAAACTAAATTCAGTTTCAAATACATACCTTCCAAGTTTTAAAAAAGAGGAAACTAGAATTAAAACATTTTGGTTTGATTTTTAAACTACGAACTTTTTGGACTAAAATCGAAACCAGAATACATTAAAAAATGCTTAAAACTATTGACTGGTTTAAAAAGTAGACTATAAAATATTAAAAAAGGCAGTAGTCCCAGCGCGGTTTAAAAATTAAACCCAAATTTTTGACCGTGTACTAAGTACCTAGGGCTTTCATACTATCAAGTACCTTTCATACTTAATTAGTACGTAGATAAAACTTATTCTCCGTGAACACACATGCACATAGGTATAAATTAATATATCATTACTTACCACAATCATTATGTGCACCTTAGTGATACCACAGCGTATACGTAACATTAATATCTGCGCCTCAAAGTGAAGCGCTTGAAGCGGATAACTTACAAGTGCGCTGCTATTACCCTTTATTCCGTTGGTCTAAGTAGTAACATCGTACTTGTTCCAGTTTTGCGTTTTGTGGTTTATTGATGGATATTTCCATATTTTTCTTTGCGCTGCGGAGCGAATGAATACGAGTAGTGTTAATCTCGTTTGCATCGCTTTTATTGATATTAAAAAGCATTATGTGATAATAAATAAGGTAAAAATCTGTTAAATTATTTGCCATAGTAAAACTGTATTTAAAAGAAAATTATCGGGAATTAAGTGTATATTTTCCTTAAGTTAAGTTAATTTCGAATATACTCCCCAGTGATAAAACGACCCTGCTCTTGTTATGGTACTTTTTGTACTGCGTAATGCTAAATACTTTCCCGATAGGGGGATAATTAGTGTGACGTGATATGTAGAGAGATAAACAAGTTAACAAATTTTCTATTTTTGCTACAAAGTTGAGTTATTTTTTGCTAAAATCGATATCGCTTTTGTTTTTTAATATTTCAACACAGACTTTACCTTTTATTGTTCCAGTTTCTATACATATATATGTTAAGCTATTTTCGTCTGTTTCCTGCTTAAAGTACCGCCAATCGAACCAGTTTGATATCGCCCCTCATGTAATTCACCTTCTAACGTCTACTAAAATTCGAGAAATTTTGGATTTGGTAATGACTAATGCTCTTTCTATATTTACAGCGCCATGGAGTAAACCTCTTCCGGGAATGAGTGTTTTAAATTTTTCATATTTTTCGTAAGGCTTTTTGGACTTTCCAATGTACGAATTTTGTCGCTAAATTGGAATTCTAACACGCTGCAAAATATCATCAATTGCCTAGAAAGTGAAGTTGAAACACTCTGAAATACACTTGTCTTCCTCGAAATAGTGAAACTGGCCCATTTGTAACACATTCAGGGAATTCTATAATTCTTAATGCGACCCTGTGCCAGCTAAATGTTTCTCGCATTTCTATTGTTTCTCTCACTTCATTGTTTATGACACAGACTTTTGCTGTCCCTACTAATACCTCGGGGGAGTCAAACTGTAGAAAAGTTCGAAATTTGTACCTTCAACAGCCACTGCAGATTTCAATTTAATTGAAGGCGTGCTTGTTAGTACCTAAACGGTTTAAAAAATATATTACGGCTCTGACAAAAATAAATTCGATGAAATTAATTGCAAATATCACCTGTGAAATGTATTTATTGTATGAGTAAAATATAAATTTTGATTTCAAAACTGTCTATATATATTTCTGTATTAAAGTAGCATGAATTTTCCGAGAATTGCACCAGAAGTTTTTAGCAATAAGATTCAGTAACTACCCTGCAGTGAAAAATTATCAATTGTTAAAAAATAACCACCTTATAGTTAGCTTTTTTCGATATATACCTCATTAGCTATGAAAAATACAACTTTAAGTGAGTTGTAAAGTCGCGCAGTAGTCAAGCAAACAAAATCGGGAGTCTGTTTTCTTTACAAGTTTTATACAAAAATTACTTTGAATACATTTCTTTCCGCACTAATGCCTGACGGAATTCTAATATAGGACCACCTATGGAAACAAATAAAAAAAGTAAATGCTTCTGGTCCACACTGGAGAAGTGAAACTTACGTTACATATCTAGTTTGTCACCTAACCAATATACATACATATGTACATATGTACATACTTATGCTTTTGCTTAAGGTTGTATTTCTTGTCTTTTTTCTATCTAGGCCCCTACCTCTATCCCGCTCGTGTTAATTACATTTATGTTAATCTCTTTTCATTTATCTTTATACTCTATCGATAACAAAATCGATAGTAACATCCATCAAAATATCAATAACCAAACCGATAAAAATAACGATAACTAATTCGATAAAAAATTCGATGATGAGGATCGATAGCAAACTCGATAACAATATCGATAGAAAATCCCTAACGAAATCGATTAAAATGTCGATAACAAAATCGATAAAAAACATCGATAACAAAGTCGATACAAATATCGATTAAAAAATCGTTAAAAATATCGATAACAAAATCGGTACAAATATCGATTACAAAGACGATAAAAAATATCGATAACAAAATCGATAAAAATATCGACTATTATACCGATAAGTTCCGAAAATATTCATAGCTAAATAGATATTAAAATCGATAGATATTTCGATAACAATACCGATAAAAATATCGATTATTATATTGATAAGTTCCGAAAATATTTATAGCTAAATCGATAAAAATATCGATTACAAAACCGACAAAAGTATTGACTATTACATCAATAAGTTTCGAGAATCACGAAAATATCTAAAATTTCGAAATAGTTCCCGGATTGAGTCTCTGTGTCTCTATCTATATGCTTTTCTCTATAATTACCTTTATTTTAATCTTTCTTTTTCTATCTTCATCTTCATCGGTATCCTCATTCTCATTTTTTTCTTTATATTTATATTTGTTTTTACTTTTATGCTTATCATTTTCTTCATCTACATATTCCCCTTCACCTTTGCCCTTATAACGTATATAAGTAAAGTGTTAAAATTTCCCCTTGGTCTTCATTTTTGTTTTTATCCTTTTCTTTATCTATGTACGTACTCATTCTTAATACCATGGACATACACTTAAGAAGCACTTGTTTCAGGCTCAATAATTTCTGTGTGCAACTTCCGTTGAATTTGCCAATTTACTGCCAACCAACCAACCAATGAACCGCTGCTAAAGAAGTTTCACTTCAAAAATATGCAATGTTTAATATAAATTAAATAAATAAAAATGTAATAAAATAAGAATAAATAAAAAGTTAAGAAAATATATTTTTTTTTGATATTGTATGTCCAAAAGTAGTTAGTTACATGTTAGTTGACATGTAATGCAGAGGTATCCAGGTCTGATTTTTTTTGCGGCCATCGCCCCACAAAAGTAGTTAGCTTTTTTCAAACCAAATATACAGTTAATATTTAGCACTAGTGTTCGCGTAAACAGACTAAAGCTAGGCATAAGCTAACATCACTCCCTGCAGGGTATTGAGTTGTTATTACGTGAAAA
Organism: Rhagoletis zephyria; assembly: GCF_001687245.7. Lineage (NCBI taxonomy): Eukaryota > Metazoa > Arthropoda > Insecta > Diptera > Tephritidae > Rhagoletis > Rhagoletis zephyria. The sequence goes on along the minus strand of NW_016160658.1, from coordinate 20,987 downwards.
TTCTACAAAAATTTGGCGGAAAAAATTTCAGGAGTGTATGGATTAAAAATGGACAGGGAGGTATCAGTTATTAAAATCTCGTACTTTCGCCAGTTGTTAAACAAATTATGCGAAAAAATATCAACTTGCATTCTAGGGCTGGCTTGCATCTACTGCACATAAAGTTCATTCAGTTGCATAATTGCTTCGCTTGTGCCGTAAATATAGCCGATAACTTTTTGTAAAGAGAATTTTATACCTAGTTTCTTTTTTTATTTAAATAGCATGGTTACGAAATACAAATAAACACATACATAAATCAAAAGCTGCACCCAATAAATCACAGATATTAAGGCGGATTTATTATTGTCTGCCTGTTTTTGCGTGGCCTATTTTCAGCACATATACTATATATACATACATACATATGCAAAGATCAAAACCAATACAGTAACAAATTTTTAAAAATTTTGCTCACAGGCGGAATGCATCTATTCCATTCTATATTTGGCAGATAAAAAATTAATAATAAAATGATTTATTGTTGGAAATAGTACTGCAAATGTCATAACACAATTGCAACAATGCAGAATTCAAAATTTCATTGTGGCTAATGCTGCCAATGGTCAAATAGCAGGCGGTGAATGTGTGTGCACTACATATTTGTTTGGTGAGTACAAAAATAGTAAAAGTAAACAGGCAACATAAAATGAAAATAGTAATAATAATAATAATAATAAATGAAAAGGCGACCACTGTCGTGTCGGAAACGATTTGAATAATGTTGCGTATACGCCACCGCTTACCGCTAAGCCATTGGCTACCAATAGTGGCGCTGGTTTTGAAATGAATGTTGACGCTTTTTGTAACAAATACATAATTACTACATACAAGTAGCATAGCTAGCAATTGTATGAAGTTGCACTTTTTGTTTTGATTTTCATTTATGGTATTTATTTTTTCAATAAATCCATAAATACTTAGTGCAACTCGGCTATTGCTAGAATTTGGGCTTTCAATTTATTTCATTTCTGCACTGCAGTTGTTCATAATTTTGAGTTTGCTGCTATTGTGCGTTCATCAAATAAACATGAAATTAATTCCACGCAATCTCATACTATGTACATTTAACTAAATAGTATGCATGCACATTAGGGTGCATCATGTGGCATAAAAAATGGTACTGTTTTTCATCGGAATTCATCAAAATTTGTCGGAAACACATTAAGATTTAAGAAAATACCTTCAAACGCCAAATTTTTTTTATAAATAAAATTAGTTAAAAGAAAATCCAAGAAATGACCTCGGCTGATCGAAAAGTTAAAGCTTAAATGTCTACAGAAGAGTGTCTAAAAATTTTATCAACTGCATCAAAATCATAAGATTTTTGCTGCTACATCAAATTGGTCTAGCTCACGTACTTATCAATATTTTGCTGAAATATTTTAGGGAAAGTCTTAAAATATGATAGATTTTGTAATTCCGGTAGAAAACCCGCAACTTTTTTTTTGGTGAGGCACCCTAATATACAAAAATATTGCTACATTCCTGCAGTAATAGTCGCGCGCTGTTAGCAACAAGGCAAACTTTCTGTTTATGTGTATACGGTATTGTGTAACACTTCATTTGCACCACATTTGAATGCTGCAAAATGATTTGGTCTTTAATTTCATTTAATTAGAATTTATCACGTTCATGCACTACAACTATGTATACTGCATAATAAATGCAGCTTTTGAGTGCAAACAAATATTTTCTCACATTTCCATTCAGTGCATTTTATTTATGTAAATTCATTACAACTCATTTAATTTTATTAGATTTCGTTTCAGCGCGCATTGAGTTTTGCTATTAAATATTTATGTATTGCAGAAGGAACAGTGCCATTGCACTAAATTGTGCTCGGATTTGAAAACAATTTGCAAAATATGGCAAATTTACTTGGGTGGTGCCACTGCAACAAGCACAAATTGTAAACTTTGCATGGAATATTCAAGGGATACATATATTTATAGTACCAAAGCGGCGTACGTATGTATGTATGAGTGTGTTGAAGGCACTTGTTGAAAATGTATATTTAATGCCACTTATTTGAATTTTCAAGTAATTAATTATAAATAAATTGCTAGTTGCTAGTTGTGAATTTAATTTTCCATTACCAAATTAGTGTATAATTTAAGTGTTAAAATGGCACTTAGTGATATAGAATTAACTGCTGCCACAGATAGGATAATTATGTGGTAAAATTATGAAGTTTTACATGAAAAAAGTTGACGCGCTTGTAATAGAGCATCCCATAAATTATTAAAAATATATCGAAAACAATTCAGCATGCGAAGTACACTGTGCGATAGTCGAAACCAGCCTGAACTTTTTTAACACTTTCTGATCGTATACTCATCCAGTAGTAAAACACTTGTAGGTCGTATTTTAATTTCATGGCCTGCCAAAATTTTCATGTCCCAGCCTAAGTAGCTTCCAAAATTGTGAAAAAATAGTTTAAACAAATGTCCGAGCGAAATTAAAGGTTAAAACGTATATAGTTAAATTTAGGGGGAAATATTTTCGTAGCATATTTCAACCCGTTAGATCCCGCCTGAAAGGGTAGTTTCGACCCTTACTTCAAGAAACCCTGAAAAAAAACAAATTTGGAAGTTTGTTAGAGGATTGATATATTCTAGAAAATGATTCTTTAGTAAATTTTATGAAGTTTTTGCCTGAGAAGACTCCTAGTAAAGCTAAAAGATTTTTTTATGTAATTTCGAATATAACAAAGCCATCAAAGCATAAAATGCACGTTAACATTTTACTAACTACATTCCAGAAAATCGCTATGAACGAAATTTTTATAGTTTGTCTAAAATTGGGAAACAAATCCAGCAACTCAGAGAAGTGGGTGTCGGGAAATTTTGGCCTACTAAAACACAGCCATGCTGCCTTTGTGAGCTCATTTATGCAATGCAAAAAAAAAATTATGATCTAAGTTCTTACACCACAAATTGTATTCAGTTTCCAGATAATATTAAAATAATACTTGCAAATATGAGCCAGCTTCAGCCGATTGGAAATCTTGATGCTCGGATGTTTTTGCATAGACGCGAGCATACATACTTACCATTGAAATCGTTCGTTTCATTAAGTCAAAGACCTGGCATTATTTTTCACTTACAATTTATTACTTTTTACGCGCATAAAATAGTAAGTTACATGTACATATAAACAATACTAACTGATACATACAACATATACTAAATCGTACAGAATAAAACTATTACATACCTATTTCGCAAGCCAAATTCATATAAGTAATTGTAATTATAATTTTATGACTAAATTATTTTTGCTTTGTTTTGTTATAATTCTTTACACAGACATACATATGTATGTAAATATTTATTTCACCTTGTTAATTTTATAATTTTATATGTATACAGATATGTTGCCAAAATTAAATGCTTTTTTTTTAATTATGTTTATTTCTGCGGATATCGCAATGAAGAGGAAAAAAATAATCGGATATAAAAAAATGCCGTAATAATAAGCAATCTGTCTCCCGAATGCCCAAAAGGTATTAATGATATGTCAAAAAGTGTTTCTAATTACATATATGTATGTACGTAAGTATGTCACTGTATAATTGAGTGCGTTTGCTTACTAACTTACACGCACAGCTGTTTTTTTTTGCTTGCATTTAACAGAAAAACAACGAGCCTTGCCGCATGCCGCTTTTTGCTGATTATTTGGTATTTTTTTATAACATTTTTTTTTTATATGTAAACCCTTTTTTGTTTGAAAATAATTTTTTATGTAAATTTATTTCGTATTAAATATGCATGTTTGGTTACGCACACATTTTTGTTTAAGTGTGCATTTATGTGTCATCGAAGCTTTATGCAATTGCACACATTTGTAATTTTTTATTATTTTATATTTTTTTTTCAAGTTTTTTCTTTACACAAAAATAGTGTCTCTCTACTGCACGTGTTTTAATCTGCTGCTGTTAATAAGCTATTTGCGCATTTATTTTTTTTTTGTATCAAACACAAAAAATATTTTTAAACTTTAATTGATATTTAATATGCAATTAATTTTACACTCTGGTTAATGCCGCGTGATTCCAATATTTTCGTTTTCCATTGCTGTGTGTTGTTTTACAAGAATTTATAAAAAAACCGATATTAAATGTCGTATTTGTAAAGAGATTGTATATATGCTGGCATGTGCACCTAACCAAAGCCGACTGCAATACAATACTTCAAACATAGGAGGTTACATTTTTCTTCCATGTGGGGAAATTCGAAAGTCGCAGAACTAAAGTATCGACTACACTGATGTCTATCATTCCGTGCATTGGCTAACGATTTTTGAGCTATGTTTGATTGAAAAATGTGGCTCTTTTCAGTTGGTAGCGCTATAGGATACAGTGGTACAGCCCTATAAATATATTGGAAAAAAATTGGAATGAGTTGGCGTATAACCTCAATTTTCCATATGAAACATTTATGGACATAAATCAAGACAAAAAAAAAATAAAAATAATGAAATGAAATGAAAAATTGGCCTGATAGATTTATTTTAAGGCATACCTCCCATATTAATCTTACTTCATAAACGTCTTGAAAATGCCATAAAAAGTACACCGATGAATATATGGACCCAAAATTATGTTCATATGATTGTAAAAAAGTTTTATATGAACTCCAAAAAAATGACGTAATTGATTTTATTTTTTATTTAAGAATACCCCTCATATAAACCTAACCTCAAAAACGTCTGAGAATACCATAAAAAGTACACCAATTAATATATGACTCCGAAATTTTGAACTTCCAACAATTGGGCGTCATCGGTTTATTTCAAAGCATACCACCAATAAAAACCTAACCTCAAAAACGCATTAAAAAGGCCGTAAAAAACATACCGTTGAACATATCATTTCAAAATATCGCCCTTATGTTAATTATAATTAAAATAATTATTAACAATATTATAACTAAACATAAAAAAGTAACACATACCTCCTATGCAAAGTTAACCCCAAAATCACCTTAAAAATACCATAAATGCCATCACTACTCTTTGAGGTTACGTTAAAAGTCGCAAATATGTGCCATTTTTTTTAGAAATTGATAGAAAATATTCCATTTTTTTAATTTTGTCATAGTAAGAAGGGCAGGAAGACGAAGGAAACATAGTTTTTGGCCATCAACGATGTCAAAGTTAGCATTTATAAAGCGATTTTTTCTCTATTTTGTTTAGTAAGTGCTATGTTTTCATATGAACCCACTACTAAATCAATNTAGTTCTCGTGCAATAAGCGTTTTTGTGAAGCTCTAAAAATTACAACTACAACATTTGAACATAGCCCCCATACCTTAAGGTAAGACGTATTCTACGTCAAAAAAGTTATAAGAAAAACAGATTGCTTAAGTGCATAGAAATCTCAATAAGTTTAGTTGAAAAAATTCTTCTGAATTTTGTTGCTTTTATTAAGAATGTTTCTTACTCAAATATCACTTTGTTAGACTAAATAAACCACTAAAATATCAAAGATGAATATTGAAAAAAAAATTTAATTTTCTCCGCCGAAATACCACTGTGTAGAGAAAGTTTAAAAAATTGCTTTTAGGGAAGATAAACGTGGATCGCGTTATGCAAAGATAACACAGGTCTACACGGTTTTTATGATAGAGGATATGGAATAAAAGTGCCCGTCACGTCATGGTTTAAAAAAAAAAACGGCGTAAAACTCAAAAAAGTATTTTTGGGTGCTTTTACACCTACTTTCCCACAGAGTCCTCTCGAGATAGAGAATTCGACCGATACTTAAATTACAACTTGGATCTTAACCCTATATGCAAGTTATAAAAAAAAAATAATTAAAAGATAGTGCATTGATAAAATGCCAGCCAGAAATTTTAAAATTACTGAAGACTTATTCAGAAGTATTACAAAAGAAAAAAAATCTCATCCACTACTCTACTAACACTGGTCATTGTTATAGTTCCAGATTTTTTCGCGATAATTTGGCAACTAAAAAATAAATTTGTCGGGAATGGTTCAACATTTTTGGTCTCGGCCCAAACCGACAAATGGTTGCAGTGCCAAATAAGAAGAAGAAGAAGGGCCAGTTAAGGACTTCTTTGGATCTAGTTAAGACCTAGTTCGGAACTTTAGTCTATTTCAGGATTAGTGAGGGACTTTTTCAGAAAAATTTCGGGTATGGTTCAGGACTTTTTCGGAAATACGTTAGGACTAGTTCAGGACGCATATCAAATTTCAAGAGTATCTAGAGCTCATGCCTTTTTTAAAATTAACTTTGCACCACACCAAATCAAAGTTTTTTCAATACATTCGGTGTTTGTGTATTTTTGGTTTTTGCTCTACATTGAAAATATTTAGTTGTGGAATTATCATTTTTCATACATATGCACTTGAAATAAGCTTTAGTTGTATCCATACCTGTGTCATTCATCTTCACATGAGTTCAAATTTTTTTTAATGACCAGTTTACATGTGTTAATTGCCACTTAAGCATTTCCATGAATATAAAATATAATTACACGTTTAAACATATACAAACGAAATATTTATTTAATTGTCACTTTGTAATATCATAATTCATTACATACATATATACATACACACACATGTCTACATAGCCGAATGCACATAATTCTGTATTGTTTGTTGCTCATTTACTTGACATTCATATTTATTGTGTTCACTTTCTGTGAAGTGCATTGTTAATATGCACATATCTGATGCTGAGTATGAAACCTTCATTTGGATTATATGTGTACGGTGACCATATTTATGAGAGCCGAATACGGGGCAAAGATCTTAAAGCCTTCTTCAATGATACAAGATGGATTAGCCCAGAAACCGTATTCTTTTAATAACATCATAAAATTGTAGGATAATTTTCACGAGATTTTTACCCCATAAAATTTGTTAAAAAAAAATTCGTTAAATTTTAATATAACAAAGACNATATAATTACACGTTTAAACATATACAAACGAAATATTTATTTAATTGTCGCTTTGTAATATCATAATTCATTACATACATATGTACATACACACACATGTCTACATAGCCGAATGCACATAATTCTGTATTGTTTGTTGCTCATTTACTTGACATTCATATTTATTGTGTTCACTTTCTATGAAATGCATTGTTAATATGCACATATCTGATGCTGAGTATGAAACCTTCATTTGGATTATATGTGTACGGTGACCATATTTATGAGAGTCGAATACGGGGCAACAAATAATTTATAATAATAATAATAATAAAAAAAAATCGTTAAATTTTAGTATAATAAAGAGCAACTTTAAGTCGCTCAGGCTTACCAATAATTTTTGGAAATTTTTTGTTTGTTGACGGCGTTATGCATTTTGTTCATACAATGTAAGTATGTTCGACCATTTTTTTTTTTGAAATAGAAGCAAATGGGCAGCACTTTCCACTCGCACTTTATTATATTGGATTTTAATGAGTTACAAAACTGCACACCAAATTTTTTTCGAAACATTGCAGATNTTATTATATTGGATTTTAATGAGTTACAAAACTGCACACCAAATTTTTTTTGAAACATTGCAGATTTAATTTTTATAGTTTTTTGCACAAAGTTGGAAAAGTTAGGAAAAGGCTTATTCTTATTCATAGGCGTGCCATTTTAATGAGCTGTTAAGGTGTCAAACTCCGAATACATTAAAAGAAATACACAACATTTGGCGTCCCCTATAAAATAAATAAATTCCCAGGACAATGGGTCAAAAGAGAGGACTGTCCCGTATAATACAGGACGGATGGTCACCTCAATTATGTGATATGTAGTATGCTTGTTTGAGTGATGTGTATGCAAATGGTGCAGTCAAGTGAAATCGTATAATACATAAGTGCATATTATAGCATACATATGGGTACAATCGACAATTGAAATCTAAATTAACTTCCAGTTAATTATTTCAGCAGTTCAATGATGTGCGAACAAAGGTGAATTATAGATGAATTTGCTCGGATGATTGATAGAGTATGGAGATACATTCAACAAAAACAAAAAAAAAATAAAAAATCAACGGTAAGGCCTAATTACGAAAAACTAGCACTTTTTATACTTAAATTGAATCGGGCGCAAAACTGCATATTCCAAATCTCTCTAAAGGAATGCGAGCATGCGTTATATGTAGAGAAATAATTGCGGAAGAGCGTGAGTAAAAAAATTGTTAAAAATCAATGGTAATTTGTAGCTACTTCAAACTTGCACTTTCTAAATCTAAATCGGCTACTCAAAAAATCGTAGAAAAAAGTTTTAAATTTTGAAGCTTTTTTTCTTTAATTTTCTGCGAAGTTTGAAACTTGCATTTATATGGGTTTCGTTAGAGAATGAACTATATTTGAATCGTGTCCCTCTCCCGCTCATTATTGCCATAATTTTGGCTTGAAAAATACTATAATGATCCAGTCGCTTACAAGACCAGCTAATTTTTGGTTCAGAGCAGTAGACCGCAGGTCCCACTACNGGCTTGAAAAAAACTATAATGATCCAGTCGCTTACAAGACCAGCTAATTTGTGGTTCAGAGCAGTAGATCGCAGGTCCCACTAATTCGTTAGCTTTGACATTCTTACAAAGAGTAAAGAGTAAAAACCATATGCTATTGCACAATTGATCCAAATTGATTGGCAGTTCAATATACTTTCGGCATTCCTTTATAATGCCGATATTGAAAACCTGCTGACACAATGTTGTCAAGTGCACTCAAATTACCCTTGTCCATATACACCACTCAGTCAGCTGGTTCAGTTTTAAGATAATAAATAAATAAGTCTAACACAAATAATGTAACAGTGGCGAAGTCTTGACGGAGAAATAACGCTTTATTTTGCATAGCAACTTTAATGCGGATAATTATTGCCATAACAATGTGCGTCATATCAGCTTTCATTTCCGTACCATTTAACTCTTCATAGCTCCAAAAGGCCTTTTGAAACCCAGGTACGGCACCGCATGGTCTATTCCTTCTGCCAAGGTTGACGCCGATGCATTCTTTATCCACTTGTCACATTCAGTTTCAACTAAAGTTTGCTGTCCAGTAAGTTTAACACACACCCTTTGCTTGGATTTGGTTCTAAAGTGGTCTCCACTAACAGTTGTTTGCTCTGCAAACTGCTCTGTATTTCCTAGTGAATAGTGTAACCGTTAACCTTTGCAGCCCAGTCGCTGATTGTCTAAAGCGTCTGCTTCTCAGAGAGCTCTTAGCAATGAAGCTTCAGTCATCATCGTAAAATGCACTGGCAATGGACCGGTCCAGTGCCAGGCCAAATGAAGCGAGTATAGATTTTTCACGTTGGGGTTATATATCGATGGTCCTGTTGAATAGCGACACAATTCAAAATTCAAAAAATCATAAACTGTTACCTCTGTTAAGTGACTCTTGTCTCTTATCCTTTTCGAATCCATCTCTAATCTTTTGTATTTACTTTAGCAATCCTTACAGCTTACTTTAGTTAGGGATAGAAATGGATTAGACAAGGATTAAAGACAAGAGTCACTTAACAGTAGTAACAGTTTTTGTTTTTTGAATTTTGAATTGTGCCGTTATTACATAGGACCATCGATATTTACATACATACATATGCAAATAGGGCATTTAGAAAATCAATGCTTCTTTTATTTGGAAGTAATTTGTCAAGCTTCTAAAGTAAACATTCGTGAGGGTTTATGGGACATTAAGAATTTGGTGGGGTAATGCAACTTGTAAACTAATGAGTGTGTAGGTATGTGTGTACGTGCGTATTGGGTTTCTCCTTAAAATATTAACATTTAAATTTTGTATGGAGCAGACATTTATTTTGCTCTAAGTACAAAATAAAGACATCCAAGAAAATTTTAGAATTAGAAACCGGCTGTAAATCTGATAAATTTTACAAGTATATTATCGAAACATATTCATGCGAATTTATAAATTCACTGAGTTATAACTGACCAAAGTCGAAATTTTGTCGATATTTCGGGATCTAAAAAAATTTATATTTTTTAAAAATCCGGTAATGACCCCAAGATTCGTAACCGATTTCAAAAAAAGGAGGAGGCTAACAATTCATCGGTATGTATGTCTTTTTGATCGGAAAAATGGTACTTCAAGGGTGGTCCTACACTAATTTAGTGTAGTTTTGATCACCGGTTAATGACGAAATTGAAGGTAATAATAAAATTTGTATATGGGCATTGAAGTCGATTGAGTTTTTGCTTGAAAATTACTAGTTTTAAAAATTGTTTAATTTTCCGTGTAAGTTTTTATTGTAAAGGGCTGCCTCATGATGTTGATATTTAAGAACCACCCTAATGTGTATGTGTATGCATTTACATATGCACGCTCTTATAAATGTTTCTTCTTCCTGTTGCAATCTCTGTATCGGCTGCTCTCTTGCGTATGCTTATTATTGTAAAATTGGTTCGGGTTGTTTCTGGGCATAAAAATTCTGATCTTAGTTTAATTCTATTAAAGCTTAATACAGAAGAATGCATAAATATATGTATGTGTAGATGATGTACATATTTATGTAAGTAAATATTTGTTAGTAAAAACTTGTAACTGTTGAAAATAAAATCGAAAAAGTTCAATTTGCCAATCAAAAAGTCAAAATCAATTTATATACAAAATCGTTTTCGCGCAGCATTGAATGTTTTCGGTAGAATTTCTGATTCTAATAAACGAAAAGTTATTCAATTCAACGGGTGTTGCGAGAATTAATGAAAACGCCTTTTCGTAAGATTTTTTTTTTTTAATTTTTTGAGTTACTTTGCTTCATTTGCTGTGTGGTGTGTTGAGTTGCACAAGCAGCTGTTGTTTGTGTCTACTTTCGCGCTCTGTTTGTGCTTTTTGCGGTAGTGCATTGAAATTTGCCTGCATTTTATTCCGCTTCGCTTTAAGTCTGTATGATTTTTTTCACTTTTCTGACTTAAACTTCTTAATACTATTTTTTATATTATCTTTTTCTCTTTTTGCTATTTCTTCTGCATTCGCTTTTAAATCGCCGTCTGTGTCAATAATTCGATTCACGCTTACGTTTCTGTCTTCGTCCAAGTGCTTGTGCTCGTTTTTATTTTCATCGTCGCTGCGTCTGTCTCCCTCCCGTTTTCGGTATCGTTTTCGTTTTCGTCTTCGTCTCCGTCTATGTCCAAGTTACGTTCGCTGCCGCAGTCCTTGCAGTGCAGTGAATTTAAGGCATTGGGTAGTGATTCTGTTCGAAATCTTTCTGCCGCTCCAGCAGCGCCTTCCTCGTAGTCTCTAGCCGGCGATCGGTGATAGCCACAAATGGCAATCGTTGCTTGCGTCCCGTGGCGCCGGTGCCCACCAGACGCGGTGACGCATCAATCACTCGATGATAGACGAAGGAGCTAATTGTGCGACCCACTCCGCCATTTGCTATGCCATCTCCTTCATCACTGCTGCCGCTACTCGGCGTTGCCGTAACCGCTGTTGCTGTGGTTGTGTCGGCCAAGTCGGCACCACCACCCCCCATGCCGTCACCCGCTGCATGCCACATAAATGGCGGCGGCGCTGTGGTTCTCGTCGCGCTCAATGCGGCAGCGGCTGTTAGCGTTTTATGCACGTTCGGTTTATAAGCGCTGAAGCGAGACAAAGATTTATGGTGATTACCGTTAATGCCAAGACCATTGCTGCTGCCGACGCCACCACCACCACCACCACCACCGCCCCCGCTGCCATAAATATTGCTCCAACGATTGCCGTGAAGGTCATAGCTCGCGGGCGCGATAAAAGCAAGTTTGCCACGACTTCCGCCGCTTGGTGCGAATTGCGCGCTACGACTACGCGGTTTTCCAATAAAACTACCGGCTATAGCAGGATATGAGGGCAAACGAAAAATGGCTGCCTTCGGTGAGCTCGGCGCGACAGTGGTGTGGTGCGCGTGCAATGGATTGGGTGTTGTTAATTTTTCGATTTGCCATGTCATTTGCGCGCTTCCTGCCAATTTGTTTGCATTCGATTTATTTTCGATTTCCTTTGGCCAAATGTCAACGTCACCATCGTCGGCGGCGTAAGAGGCGATGTCGCTGTCCGTGTCTGTCTCTGTGTCTCTCGAAATGCTAACATCATCGTCTGGTAGCTGGTTGGTTGATTGCGCTACCTTTTCGAGCGCACCGCGTAGTACGTCTGCGTCGTTTTGCAACTTTTGCGCTGCCGAGACTCCTTCTCTATTAGCTGACACAGCTGGCGCTTGGCGCGTGGCCTCGCTGGTGGTTGCTGGCACATCTCTTTGCGGGGCAAATAAATCTTCATAACGATTTGGGTCGTCTTTGCGGTTAGCTTTGCCATTGCCATTTGCACTGCTGCTGCTGCTGCTGACGCCGGCACTGCTTATGTCACGATTGTGATAGCGTTTGCGTTTCTCTTTCAAGTAATCGTCATCGATGCGTACTCGACCAATGCTGCCGCCACCCGCACTGCGGCTGCTCGCATGCGGTCCCGGCTGCAGCATCGAGCTGGACCAGCTGCGCATAAGGGCGGGTGGAGGGCGCGTCGGCGGTGGTAGTGTGCCCTCTAGTAGATTCAGCAGCTGCTTATTACGGCGGTTGTACTTCTTAATGTACGGCGGCAAGTTGGCGTCCTCATCGTGACCACTTTGTGCCTCCTCCAGCTCTGCAGCGCTCTCGTAGTCATCGTCATAGTCTTCATCTGCATCCGCGTTCTCGTCGTCAACGCCACCTTTCATTTCAGGATAGAGTTCAGGGTGGGCTTCGCGGTAATGTTCATCGTAGACCTGGAACTGTACGCGCGCCAAGTGTGGCCATTTGGCGTAATAGCGTTCGAACTCCTCCAAGTCGGTTATCTGATGGCCTAATTGCAATGCGCCGCTACCACTCGTACCTGCAACCGTACCCGCGACAGTTTCCTGCTGATGTTGCTTGATGTATGACGGCGGCGGTATAGGAGTCTGCACCATACCCAGCTCCACGGCGGCTTGTGTGGCTGAGGCGTGCGGCGAGGGCGGATCGAGTGCGCTTGCCGGCAATTTGTGCTGATGTGAATCGGTTGTGTGTTGCTTTTGCTGTTCCTGCTGGTGCTGACGTCGGTCGGTTGATTGATAATGTTTACTATGTTGACGATGCTTGTGATGATTACCACCACCACCACCACGCCGATGCGAGTGAATACCGTGCTGTGTCTGTTGTTTATTTGCATGCGTATGCATGTGCGCGTGCTGACGACGATGATGTTGCTGTTGATGTTGATGCTGATGGTGCTGTAGAAAGTGATTGCGTTGATGATGATGCGTGTGCTGGTGTTGATGTTGATGCTGATGTTGTGGTGCGGCATGTTGCTGCTGTTCAGGCGGTTGGTTTTGTTGCTTGTGCTCGTCTTGTTGACTACCTGCCGTTTGACCGTGCTGATATTTACCTTCATTGCCCAAGACTTTAATACCGTTACGCAGCACTGGGCTTACACGCCGATACCAGTTGTTATGGTCCGCTGCTATCATGCGCTCCATGCTGCGTCCGTGCGCCCGCAAGCGTTCCTCCCGCTCCCTCACCAATGCGGCGTCAGCATTTTCTTTACCCTCATCACCACCACCGACTGCCAACTTGTCGCCTTCGCCACCCGCTCTTGTATCCTCCGTGTCGTCGTCGTCATCTCTTGTCTGTAGGTAGTAGTTTATTTGCCCTTCGTAGAATGGATTTGCACCAACTCCGCCACTAGCACCACCACTTCGATTGCCGACAACAAATATTGGCGATGCTGGTAATCCACGTGATATTTCCGCTTCAATTTTCCTCGCATACTTTCTCAACTTCTCAGCGTGCTTTTGTGCTGTTGCATAGGTAACCGGCTCCCCTCGCTGCTCTTGCTCTGACTCCTGTTTGCGATAGTAATCGTTGTAGCTGCTATTTGTCAATTTTGCTTGTATCGCGTTGTTTGTGTGCTTAGCACTCGTTGCAGTTGCATTTGCCACAGCCGACAATGCTGTTGATATTTCAGGTGCTTTTGTTGTTGTTGTTGCCTCCATTGCTGCCCCCCTCGCTCTGGCTGTCAACGAGGATATTGTTGCGTAATTCAGGTAATCCTTGTATTTTTTCTTGTACATTTTATGCCCGTAGCGCCGACTGTTGCGCCGCTGCGCTTTGTAGCGTTCAAAAGCTGAGAAATGTGTGCCATAGGATTCACCAGCCCCATCCGATGGTGCGTCTGCCATTGTGATTGTGCGGTTATTGTTATCATTGTGTATCGATAGTGTTGCCATAGTAGGTCCGTAATTAGAAATTGGAATTGATTGCGTGTTGACGTCAAGCCGCATAAACGAGAAAAGAGAGGGCAAAAGAGAGAAAAGAAAAGGCAGAATTATTCAGTGAAGCATAAATAAGTATTTTATTTACTCTTTTAATAAACGTATGTCAAACATTGATTGCTATTGGTTTTATGCGACTGTTGACAAGAATCTATTTGACTTGCAGTTGTTGCACATACGCACTTCTTTCGTAAATTGAAGATTACTTATGTATGTAGGTATGTGCATATGTGTTTGAAGGTGTACGGATATCCGCCTGCATACCTACCTGTTGGCTTTGCGTTACGGTTATATGAAATCCTATTAATATTACGCCCCGCTTTACTTGAACAGGTACACATATTTGCCTTAAGATCTAAGCTTGTAACTGAAATTGTGGGCATCAGAGAAATTTCTTTTTAATTTCATTTTATAGAATGATTAAGTTTGACGAGAAGTGATGAAATTAAAGAAAACAACTGGATGACTTTGGAATTTAATTCCACTTTTCATGAAACTAAACGGAAATTATGTTTTTTATTTTGATTCACTTGAATAGGTAAGAGGATGTGTGGCCTCCTTATGCGTATGGCGAGCTCATTAAAATTGCATTTAGAATTTAAAGGATAATAAGACCTAAAACACAAAAAGAATGGGTGAGCAGGCGCACTTTCAATACTGAATATTATTATCGATATTTTTATCGATTTTGCTATCGATATTGTTATCGCTTTTGTTATCGATATTTTGATCGATTTTGTTATCGTTTTTATCTTCGACTTTATAATCGACTGTGTTATCGATTTTGTGATCAATTTTGTTATCGATATTTTTATCGATTTTGTTATAGAATTTGATATCGATTTTGATCGATATTATTATCGATTTTGATGTCGATATTTTCATCGATTTTTGTATCGATGTTTTTATCGATTTTGCTATAGATATTATTATCGCTTTTGTTATCGATATTTTTTCTTAGTGTGTGCTTTCGTTTTTGATACAGCCTGCAGACCAAGACGAAGGCGCTGGACTGTTCCTTTTTTATTTTTGCTTATGGTGTTACGCATTTTCTTTTTTTATACAAAGTAGGTTCGATGATTTTTTATACGGAGAAAATGAGCGACACCTTTAACGAAAAAGTTAGAAAAAACTACAGGTAAGTCCTAGTTTCTTCTAGTTTGCATTTTATTTTATTAAAATTGAAACTGCATACTCAAGATTCAATTCAATTCAATTCAATTCAGTTTATTGAGGATATATTAGTACAAATAATTACATAAAGGTAAATTAAGGAAAGGGGGCTACTGTAAACTTGGATACTAACACAATAAACAATTTAAAAATAGATGGTCAGTCCAAATTATTTATTCGCATTCATTAAAAGAGACCTTGAAGTTGCTTCTGTTAAAGTTGTTTCTTAGATTCCATAAAAGTATAGCATTGACGGAGAACAGTCTCGGTGATGATATTGAGTTAAAGAGAGACAATTACTGACAATTTTTATTGGCTTGCTTTCAATGAGATCTTTCTAAAAATTGAATTAAAAACTCATAATTTTTACGACAGTTTTAAGATGTTTTTTTTTTTTAAATATTTTACAAAGTTTTAACCTTACCTAACCACAAATCAATTACACCTTTTAAACGTGAAATATTTATAAACCTCAGTTAAAGGCGTAAATTTTGGAGATTTTCAATCAAACTAAGTAAATAAGCACATGGTTCTTTAAAAGCGCTGTAAAATTCGTCTTAGTAACATAGCAGTTGAATTGCCATAAAGAATATATGCACGTATGCGCACACATTGTTATCTCCTGTAGTGTGCCACACTCAATCATTTCAATCAATATCTGGGCTGCCAATTTTCGTGGCAGCATACTAACATATTTCAAGGCGTTTTCGACACCACATGAACTGTTTCATGCACATATGTACATATATACTTACATAATTCACTATTACGAACACTCAATGGAATACCAATTGTGCAATTTATACTAACACATATACATGGTGTGTTTCGCATGTGTTTGTATCAATCACCAAATCATAGGAAGCGCGCCAACACGGCGTATGAGCAACAAAACCACGTAAATGCGCCTGGGTAACAAAAAATCGAGTTGCAATCAGTTGAGGCGCACAAATAAGGTCATTGAAATATGCTAAGAGAGAGTACGATGCAAGCACTAAAAAATATATATATGTACGTGTGAGTTTACTAGCTGTCAAGTATTTGGCGGCAGTCAGAATTTTCATTGGTTATTGATAAGTTGGCAGTTGAATAGTCGGATGGGCGAGTAAGGCGAAAGAGTTCTAACTAAAACGCGCTTGTGTGGCGCAAAGCGTTGAAATTACATAACTCGCGTTTCCTCACGTATTCAACAGTAGATGGCATGTCTTTATTTTTAGTTACATTGTCTGCATTGCTGATTTTCGAATGTGCTGCTGCCGTTGCTGCTTCTATTGCTGAACAACTCATTCTCAGCTACATACACACGTACATATGTGTATATGGGACCATACTGCGGCTAGTTGGGTTAAAATTGCCGACGCTTAAGTGTGCATCGAGCAATGGTAATGTGGGCCACTGCACAGCAACTACGTGATTGGTTTCCGCAATTGTTCTCAAGGGAATACTCATTGCCAGCATTTCAATTTATTGTATTTATTTTATACATACTCTACTATACTACTTTTAGGATTTATTTTGGCTCAAAATTTGTACAGCAGATCGTTGCTTTAAGTATCAGTCTGCTCAGAAATACATAAACTCAAGGCTATTTTTTGAAATGCCCAAAGCAGAAGTACGCAGATACTTTTGTTACATAATTAATTACAAGTTATCCCCTTAGGGCGAAGGCAAATGTTATTGTAGTGAATTAAATATTTGTTTAGGATTTGTTTTGATGTTTATTTGTGGAGATTGAACGACTCAGATGAATGAAATAAAACAAGGTTTTCACTGTTCACTGTTACCCTCATAGTGTTTAGGGTTTCTTATGAAGCAACTTAAGAATATTTTGAATGATTTAATGCCAGCAATCATTTTTAGTATGAAATTGGAGAAAATTAGTGCAGTTGTTTTGGTCTTGCATTCTCATTTTGAATAGTTTTACTCGGCATATCTGCAAAGGACCTTAACGTACATACTTACATATAATAAAAAACGTATTTGAATTTGAATTTTTTGTAAGAGAGCATGTTTGTGTAAAACAACTTTTTCCTCTGCTTAAGGAATAAACAAAACTACAACTTTTTATTCTTTTATTAACAAATCAAGTTTTGACCACTTAAATATACTCTTTTTTTATTTTAAGTCTTCCGTGAAAATAATTTTATACTTTTTGCAAAGCTTTTTGATTAGAGCTCTTCCACGGCCAAAATTACTCGGGCTTTACCAGACCAAGAAACATTTTTTATTCTATTTAACTCTGTTTATACTGGCGAAACGTTCTAATAGTTCTTCATCCCTGGAGTAGCACTTCGTATGATTGACTGAAATCAAGTCTGACCTCGGTACAGAGATCTTCCTGTGCTGTGTATGCGGAAAAGAGCTCCACTTCGGTTAGTTGCCACACGTGCCACCTAAGAACCTCATCTGTCCTTAGGCCACATAGGACTTAGAGAGCATTTCTTATGGCAAGCACAGCCAACATGACCACTTAATTTAGATAACAGCATACACACATACGCTAACAAAATATGCACAGCATACATAACCGTTATATCTATCTCTCTACAAATAATTTTTTTTTCCCTTTTCGGCTTAAACTTTGAGCCTTGCGCAGTATTCTCTAGGGATGTTAATTTTTTATTCCAATTTCCGGAGTATTACAATCCGGATATAGATATCATTACTTTTCAACAATTAAATCGAAAAATTGCTTCTATATTGTTTGACAAGCTCTCCTACCATAAAATAAATAATAAATAAATGGGTCTGAAACCCACTTTTATATAAAAAATTTTGAATTAAAAAAAAAAATAATAAAAAATTTTTGGATTCACAAGGACGAATAGGTAATTTTTTAAGCTGATAATCTTAGAGTAATAGTCCTTAACATATAATTTTTTTTAAAACAAATATTGCTAAATTTCAAGGATAAAATTTTAAAAGGACATTTTCAACACTTACCAGTCCTTATAAACCAAAAAATTGAATCCGTTTAAATTATACAGAATTCCCTTTTCAATTTCATACCCATAATTCTCTCTAAGCACACTCCACTGAAATTTTTAAATAATTTTTGAATTACTGACGTCATAGTGAAAAACTAAAAATGAAATTTTACTATATTTGGCTCTTACTGTCGCAAGGTGTATATGTATAATGAGCTACTCATTTATAAAAAAAATATTAATTATTAAATAAAAAAAGAATACTGGTCAATAAGAATGTAAGAATGGCCAACATGAATGTATATGAACACCAACACGAATACGGAGACGGATACCAATTCAAAGACGAATACGACTGCGAAGGAATAGAAGACGAAGCTATCTTATACAATATAAAGAAACTGGGTAATGATCTAGCGCTTTGTATTGTGTGCTACCAACCTAAAATTCGAAGTGTCATATTATTACAGCCCTTTCTATAGTCTTTCCGCTACCAAGGACAGCTAACCAGATAATTTAATTTTATAATACTTTACTTATCCCACTTATATCATTATACGGCAATGGAAAACAAAATCACAGCGAGTGATTAAACACTCCACAACCTGCGGCATATATAAATTTGCCAACACACTTTCCACTTTCTATTTATACGTACGAGTATACGTAAATACCGATTAAAATCAACAAATATTGTTGTCTAAATATTATTCCAAATTAAACACATTGAGGGTAGCTTAAAGGCAGCTAACATCTTCGGCATGATTGCGCGCAGCCAACACTTGCAGAAACAATAAACCAACAGAGTATAAAACTCACACGCTGGGGTAAACACCAACAGCCAGCTTATGGACGAGTTGTTGGCACAACTTCATACACATATACACCTATATGTATTCATGTACTTTCAGAAGCAGTGCACGGACTTCGAAAAAATTAATAGTGGTAGATTTTACATACAAAAAATGGTGGCAGTTGGTAGAGTTTTTTTTAAAGAAACAATATTAAATAGTTTTTACTTAAAAAGGATAAATCAAGGGGAATTTTTAAGGTAGTGTTATCCGAGCAGCTTGATTTTCGCCTCGGTGGTTCTCAATGCAAAAATGGTGTGTTTCTTGTGATTCTTACTGCCTTTTTGCGTAAAATTTGTTAGTATAATTTTTGATTTTATCCTCCTTGGGATAAGTTGTAGTTTTTTATAAAACAATAAAAAGACTCCCTGATGAAGGCGTGAAGTACGCCGAAACGCGTAGAAGAAAGAGGAAACGCAGTTTGCCTTTTAATATACCGGCCGGAAATCTCTACCAATGACCCAATAGGAAATTTCAACACTGGCCTTAAAAACAATCAACAAAAAAATCTATTTCAAGCCAATAAAACATTCAATAAAAAACGTATACATAAAACTGGGGCTGAATCACGGCATCCGTGATCGAATGAAACTATTCGAATCGAATGAAAAAAATGATATCTGTTTTCTCGTAAATACATTTTGAATTGAAAATCGAACTCCCTACCGAATGCCGTAACCTGAAAAAAGATTTCGATCTGAATTTGATTCGATCACGCATGCGGTGATTCAGCCCCTGCATAATTTCTTATGCTGAGTTTTAACTTTTAATTTTTTTTTTATTCATTTTATTCATTGTTTAATATGGTAGAAAATAAAATACAGTTAAAAACTTGGTACCAATAAAGTGGTAAGGTCCGTGCACTGTCTCAGAGTCAAGCTAAGTACACACATTTAAAAATATACGCATATAAATACATATTTGCTTTGCCAAAGCCTTCTAAAGTCAACACTTACCCGCTAGCTTTTGTTGCAGCTGCTGTTGTTTTTGTTGCTGTTGATTTCTTGTTGCATGCACTGGTTCACGGCTTCTAGCCGCATCATCGCTGTCAGCAATTTTCGAAAAACTGTCTGTTGTTTTGGCCGAATTTTCAGAGGTGTTCAGTGGCAGCAGCTCACTCAGTTCTGCTTGCTCTTCCTCTTGTTCTTGTACTACTAACGCCTTTTCGCGCTCCTTCTTCGAGCTGTTTGCCAAGATGCCAAAATAGGTTATTGAGTAATCGGCTTGTGAACCCTCTTCACCACTGTTGTTGCTACTGCCGCTACTGCCATTGCTGTCAGCAACTTCATCAATGTGCTGAGAAAGATTTTCTTGTTGATATTTTTGTTGTAGCTGTTGTTGTTGATTTTTTGGCTTTGCAACATTCTTTGCAATTGCTGCCATTTGTGCGTACGTGTTTGCAACAACTTCACTTTCCTTTTGCGGATGGCGCTTATGTGGGTGCCTGTTGTTGTTGTTGTTGGTGTTATCACTATGTTGATTTTTGCTATTCTTGCTGCCATCGTCGTCGTCGTCGTCCTCGTCCTCGTCGTCGTCGGTGTTATCATCAACATTGCTTTGGCTGGCACTTTGCGCTCGTTCATGCCGCTTCATTTTCCTTCCAACGAATTTACCCTTTTGCTGCGCATCTTCGCCATCATTTTCAGCCATCAATGAGAGTGGCAACTTTTCACTTTCGCCTCGGCTCTCTCCGTGCGCTACCACATTTTTATGTTGCTGCTGTTGCCA
>NW_016160657.1:46921-61196 GCF_001687245.7 Rhagoletis zephyria | reverse complement strand
CGTGGCACCGCCCACTTATGATCACATATATGGTATATCGGTACCCGTTCTACCAATTTGTACCAAACCCGGTATTTTTATTGTGCTTGCCACATAAAAGCAAAACGGTGAAAATTATTGAAATCGGACTAAAATTACGGCCGCTTCTCATATAACGGTAAATTTCAGAAATGCTTGAAACTTCAATATTTCGAAATTTAAGGACGCTAATTTACTCAAAATTGATACACCTTACCTTCTAGCGGTAGGTTTCGGAAAGGTGAAAAAACATATATTTAATACTTGCGCCGGGTATTTAATGTTCGGCTCCGCCCGAAACTTAGACTTTCTTACTTGTTTTATTCTCTTTTTGTCTTCGCCTTCTCGTTTTTGCCTTTATATGTTTTGAAAAAAGGTTTTGAACGAACCATTATATCACATTCCTAGGCAAGTTTTGAAAGAATATTTTCGATACTAAATTTTATTAAAACAAAATGTCGAAATGAGCTTCATATAGAAACAGAGTCATCGTTAATTAAGAAAGAGATGTTCTTAAATATCACAACTTTACGACACTCACATATTGACTATATTTGACTATTTATTTTATTATAATTTAATTTGAATTATTTGTTTATAAAATATAATATTTGAACAACATTAAAAAAAAATCGACAAACTTTTGTTAAAATTTCGAACTTTCTATTTCAATTTTATCTCTTAATATTTTGCAGTTAAAAATCAACGATAAGTCGGAGCTGATCGGGCTACAAAACTGCATACTCAAAATATGTGTTTCTAGGAAATCTAATTAAAAAGCTTTACGAAAGTTTGTTGATTTTTTTAATGTTGCGGATTTATACGGGTTTTTTTTAAGTGTAAACTGCATTTTTATAAACAAATAATTAAAATTATATAATTTTAAGATAAATGGCCAATCTAGTTTAAATGTATAAAGTTTTTATAAGCACTTGAAATGTCAAGTTTTAGTACTGAATTCAAAGAAGATGTCTCTTTTATCCATTCATAATAACTTAAAAAAATTTGTTTGTTAAGAAGTGTATCTTAAAATATCTGCCTTGACATTTATGTTAAAAGTGTAAAATATGTAAATGTACCTACATAAACATTCCCGTGAATACCATCA
The DNA here is from genome assembly GCF_001687245.7 of Rhagoletis zephyria. NCBI lineage: Eukaryota > Metazoa > Arthropoda > Insecta > Diptera > Tephritidae > Rhagoletis > Rhagoletis zephyria. Next base: position 60,070 of record NW_016160657.1, on the reverse strand, counting down.
AATCATTGGTCTTGAAGGGAATCTATGTATGCATGCATGCATATGAGCAAATTAAAAAGTCGATACAATTTACAGTCGAAAAGTACAGTTTTTGTATAGATTTCGTACTGAAGGAAAAATTGTATTTCCCAACACTGTGGAGAACTAAGCAAAATGGCCTGATGTATTTCGCAAATATTCAAATACATAATCCACCAACCGATAATTTTATATATTCATTAAAAGATAATTTGTCATCAGTCTGAAATAAAAAAATTATAAATCGGACGGGTAAAATAGTATTGTGTTATTAATTCAAAAATAAAAAGTTTCATTTCACTGACGAAGGGGGAGAGGATCTATCCACCCAACTCCCCCCTGGCTACGCCACTGTGTACATACATACAAATATATATACAACCATTGAAACGTATGTACTTACACGAAAACATTGCCGTCCATAAGTACATACATATGCCCATCAGTACATCAACGAAGCCCGTTTGCTTCATCATAAATATATCCATAAAAACATATGTACATATCGTCGTTTAAAGTGCAAAACCGCGTATCAACAAAATGCAAAACCGCGTATCAGCAAAAATGCAAAACCGCGTAATTGAACTTATAGAAATTATTTTCTAGAGCGTAAAACACTCACATTTCAAAATAGTTCTCTTTTTATAAAGCAATCGCATATCTGGCTAGTATATTTCAGGACGAATGGATAAGGATTGAGCAAAGAGCTTGTGTGAGCAAATCCAATTTTTGGCAGCCAATGCCAGTTACGCGGTTTTGCAGAATTACGATACGCGGTTTTGTACTTTAAACGACGATATATTGATTGGTAGCGGCAGAGCTGAAATGCGCAATGAGTTCGTTCATACATACATATATATGTATACATACATACGTGCATTCAAACATACACATATAAAAAAGTAGGTACTCGTACCCGTCATGCGTCGCTTTATTTCTTTTTTCCCCTTCCCTATACTACCTATATCTTCCTTTTCACTCATGTAACGTTTTCAGTTTTAAAAATTTCACTCTCCATTTTTGCGATACCGCCGCCTAAGAAGTTTCACTTCAAAAATGAAAACTACTGTGGATTCATAAATCAATTACATACCTTTGCAGACTTTCCAAAATAAATTCTTTTACTTTGCTAGCCGTATGTTTTTCTTGCAAATTTGAAATTGATAGTGTGTAAATCACTGTCTTCCCATTCAACAAATACTGTGCGTTTGAGCAGATAACACTGCGGGAAAGTCGCTGAGCACTATCGATTTTGATGTATGTATATTATATGATTTCTTTAGTTCTGCTTTTAAATTGCATGCTTCATTATTAAATATTTCATTCGCTATTTCCGCGATATGATTACGGTTAATTTAGATGTTCAAATATTCGGGAAAATAATCTTTGAAAAATATGTATTTGTTTCAGTTACAAAATCCCCGCAGATATCGTACACATCATTCGCGTTTAATTCTAAGGATATTTTTATTTTTTTGTTGGCACCGGTGTTTTTGTTTTTTTCGTTGGAAAAGCTGCTGTTCCCCTTGCTGCTGAAATGGTTTTTATATTTACACAAAGGATCCCTTGAAAATTTAACACTACAAAATTTGCTCACAATCAACCCATTTACCATCTACTTGTACTAGTACCAATTTTTGTTTGAAGCCGAACATATGTACATATCGTCGTTTAAAGTGCAAAACCGCGTATCAACAAAATGCAAAACCGCGTATCAGCAAAAATGCAAAACCGCGTAATTGAACTTGTAGAAATTATTTTCTAGAGCGTAAAACACTCATATTTCAAAATGGTTCTCTTTTTATAAAGCAATCGCATATCTGGCTAGTATATTTCAGGACGAATGGATAAGGATTGAGCAAAGAGCTTGTGTGAGCAAATTCAATTTTTGGCAGCCAATTCCAGTTACGCGGTTTTGCAGAATTACGATACGCGGTTTTGTAGTTTAAACGACGATATATTGATTGGTAGCGGCAGAGTTACACGATTTTTTGCAAATTTGTTTGCTATGGAAGAATTATGCATTAATTATTGTTTTTAGCGATTGGAAGATGAAGAAACCAAGCGACTTCGTATCAGAGCTTTAAAGGAAAAACGTCGGTTAGAAAAAACGGCTAAAATACTTAAGGAGCGCGAATATCAACGAGCACTTGAGGCAAAGTGTAAAGCTGATGAATTCTATACATGCTGGCTTTTACGTCGTATTGGAGTGGAAAGATTTAAACAATTAATAGAACGGAAACGAGATAATAGCCGAAAATGTGAGCAGTTTAGGAAGAAGGTTTTCAAACGCACATACTTCTTAAATTGGCGAGACCATTATCTAAAATTGCGCAACGAAAAATTAACATTGGCTGAAGAAGTATACGAAAAATTTTCAAAACGAAAGACTTTGCGAGCATGGCAATTTTACGTGCAAGAAGAACACAGCAAGTTTAATGTTGCCGTTGACTGGTGCGACTTGAAGCGAGCCGAAATAGTATTTAAATATTGGGTTCAGTATAACACGTGCATGCGGGCAAATGAAGCATCTAAAATTAATCAGGCAAACTCTCATCATGAATGGTAATAAACATGCTCTTCCATCGAAGCTTTATTAACATTATTTCTTTCTCAGGCATTTAAAATGGAAGGTGCTGGATTGCTGGCAACGTTTACCACAAATATTGCGGTTAGAAATAGAAACAGAAGAGAGACGTCAACGATGGCGCATGAAAATATGGGAACTTTTGCCAGATTACACTCCAAACACAGTGGATCTATCTTAACAGCAGCTTAATACATTTACATATTCATTTATATATAATGTTTGTAATCATGGTGGAATAAGAAAGGGTGATATCAGTACAAACTCACCAAATGGTAGACTGTCTTAATTGTGGCATGTATCTTAAAAGTAGTAGAACGGGGGAAAAATAAATCCAGCTTTGGTAAAGGTTACCATTAGTGGAAATGATTTTAACGGGTTATAGATATGTATGTGTATATGCATAAATCGAAATTGTAGAGGCGCCCCTTTAGGCAATACCATATAACCCAAAATTGTCCATTTTTATTTATATCTGTGAATTCGCGTACATTTATTTGGAATGCATTCGTGAAAAAACTAATGCAGTTAAATATGTAGCAAGCTGTGGCCTTTTCAGACGAAGGAGAGAAGAATCTATTAAAAAAAATCGTTATGGGTTACTCTAGTGCACCCGGTAGCATGTCATAAATTTCACCATCTAATAATTTTTCTAGAGCGTACGGCAACACCAAAACTGCATGGAATGTCTGCCATTTTGCGATAGCTGTGTTCCTTGCGGACAGAGTCGCTAATTCTCACTAGTTCCTGCAGGTCTGTTCGCCTACTTTTTTTCGGTTAATAAACGATTTCCCGCGGAGGCTAGTGATGGTTTGTGACAGCTGTCTGAAACTGCCCGTCTTCGGAGGATTCNGGAATGTCTGCCATTTTGCGATAGCTGTGTTCCTTGCGGACAGAGTCGCTAATTCTCACTAGTTCCTGCAGGTCTGTTCGCCTACTTTTTTTCGGTTAATAAACGATTTCCCGCGGAGGCTAGTGATGGTTTGTGACAGCTGTCTGAAACTGCCCGTCTTCGGAGGATTCAGTTTATATCTTGACACAAATGTTAGAATATAGAGAGCAATATATATCAGGGCTTGTATTTTGGCATCTACTGCGGTGACTTGGTAGTTTGACAGCTACGTTTTCCTTTGTACTAAAGCGTTCTGGCGGCACCATTATCAATATTCTGATATAGAGCCAGTGGCAATCGGTAACTTTTTCTGTATGGTGTACGAATAAATTGAGTTTTGCTGGGCAAAACGCAAGGAACAATGTTGACAGTTGGAAAACAGAAACACACAAATGCTCGTGCAGAAGCTCTATTTTGTGTGTTGCTGAAATCGTTAAATATGCATCTATTTTTATAACTTGCAAGTAACGTATGTTTTTTCGTTTTTATCAGATTCCATTTTGATTTTCATTCTTTATTACCGCCCACAATATTCTGCCTTATCCTGAAAAATGAAGCTCATGATAAGGCTGATTACACTTAGATTCTGACGTTTGTACCTATTCACCACAAAACTGTCAAATTGGTAAACTAGCAATTTTCAAAGATTTTTTGTTTGCGGAAAGATTGTTTGTTTGCAGTCCGGAAAAAAATACTTGCAAAGGAGTCACGGCAATCCCGGCTTTTTTTTTGATATTCCTCCTTGCACTGCGGCAAATTCCATTTGGAGGAGTAACGGAACTAGTCCAAATGACACAGTGCCCCTTATTCTTCCAAATGGAATATTCCCGCAATGCAAGGGTATAAAAACCTGATGGCAGTCGGCCATTAGCAAAATCCTTTTGATAAACTCGGACCGGTCAACTAGCGAAGCAAACAAAAAAGTGACACATTTTTCTAAAGAAAAATTTTTAACAAAAAAAAAGAAAGAATTCATTAAAAATAATTAAAAAAGAATAGGAACAAAAGTGCTAGTGAAATGAAGATAAGGGGGAAGAAAATTAAACCCTACAGTGATTAGTGGAGTGAAAAAAAGCCTAAAATAAAAAGCCACTGGGTGGAGGGCACCCATACCATCATCCAGTACCCAAACTGTACAGAAGACGACAACCAGCAGCTTCCGCAGCAGCCGAAATCAAGGTAAGTCTTGTTTAATACAAATAACCATAACTTCTGTAATAAGCTGCTCTGGGTGCTCCTGGAGGATTTCCTCACTCCAAAGCACTTTACCTTCGTTGAGAGCACGATTTTCTGCTCCAGCTTCTTATTTGTATGGAGTAACTTGGAGCAAGCAAACACACACGTATATTGTAGAATTGACGCCATGGACGAATCCAGTGTCGAACAGTCAAGGGGGTTTTGGTTATTTGTACAATGAGTTTTTTTTTGCAGCTATTCCATCCGACTCAACAACCACCTAAGGAGCGACACCAACAACACCAACAGCAACAGGGGTAAGCACGCGGGTCACTAGCAACAGCCCAACGAGCGGCAACCCTGCGCGCCAGGGCCCAAACAACCGCAACACCAGCGAACCACCAAGGAGCGGCGCCAACAACAACTACATCAGCAACCGAGGTAATCACCCGGGTACCCAGCGCGCCAGAGCGCCAGAGCGTCAAAGACCGCCCAAGGAGTGGCAACTCAGAGCCCGCCTAGGGAGTGGCACCAAGTAACCGCCCCAAAGAGCGGCAACCCAGCGCGCCAGCACGCCAGCGACCGCCAAGGAGCGGCACCTCAGAAACCGGGGTAAGCACCCGGGTACCCAGCGCGCCAGCGACCGCGCAAATAGCTGCAACTCAGCGACCGCGAAAGCGGCAGTCAACAACCGGGGTAAGCACCCGGCTAACCAGCGCGCCCAAAGAGCAGCACACCAGCAACCGCCTAAAAAGTGGCAACGCAGCGACCACGGAAGCGGCAAACAACAACCGGGGTGAGCACCCGGGGTAACCAGCGCGCCCATAAGAGCGGCAACCCAGCGCGCCAGGACACCAGCAACGGCCCAAAGAGCGGCACACCAGCAACCGGGGTGAGCGCCCGGGTATAAACAACAACCGGGGTGAGCACCCGGGTCAACACCACACCCGCCTAAGAGGCGGCACCAAGCAACCGCCTAAGGGAGTGGCAACCCAGCGCGCCAGAGCGCCAGCGACCGCGCAAATAGCGGCAACTCAGCGACCGCGGAAGCGGCTAACAACAACCGGGGTGAGCACCCGGAAACGACACCTGCAGCAACAACAACAGCAGGCCCCACCAAGGCCTGCTGCAACACTAGGGTGAGTCCTTTTGGACCTAAAAAATTATCTCTTTTTTAAACAAAAATCTTTCTTTCTTTGAAAACTATTAAAAATAACGAAAAAAGAGTAAAGAAAACAAAAAAAACAAGCGGAAGAAACACGAAATCGTTGAAATTAGAACTTTTTGAAAAAAAGAAAGCTAAGAAATTAAAACAAAATAAAATGTAAACGAAAGAAAGCTAACAGAAATGTAATAGTATGAACTAAAATTTTTTTTTTTTTATATTCATATATATATACATACATATAAATATACATAAGTATACAATACATATATATGTGGCGGCACTCACATTAAGCAATTAATCTATTATAGTTAAACTGTGCACATAAAGGTTAATATTAAATTCATTTATATTCATACACTTAAGGGTTAAGTTATCTTACATTATGCTTTGCATTATTATTCTAGCGATTACATTAGTGCTATCTCTCTTACTCCTATTAATTAAGCTATCATAAGAATGAATTTCATATATTGCGAATATCATCACCTGATGTTCTTCGCTCATACATATAAGAGTAATTTCGGCAATGTAATACAGATAGTTGGATTTTGGTTACCACGTCGGATAGACGTGTTTAAATAAAGGACTAATTCTCCACATTGGTGACCCCGACGACAACCACGAAGACTTTTAGCGGTCACCTTGGCGCAACCTTGGAAAAAAAACCATCCCGCTACCAACCACTGAAGGTGACCCCGACCAAAAGTCACACCACACCCAACCATCCGCTGGCCGCGTATAAGGGCAAGACATCGGCAACGTTACTTTGCACTGCCATTTCGCATAGCAGCCGCTCAAGGGCATTTGCAGCTACCATTGGCATTTTTCTTTGCAGCTACAATTTTTATATTGGAAGCGAAACGAAATGCCAGCCGACGACGAAACGCCACACCTGCCGAAAGCATCAATGTTCTTGGGTAACAACGCTAGCCCTGCGACAATTCGTGTCCCAAGCTTCAATCAGGACAGGCCGGGACTCTGGTTCANCACTGCCATTTCGCATAGCAGCCGCTCAAGGGCATTTGCAGCTACCATTGGCATTTTTCTTTGCAGCTACAATTTTTATATTGGAAGCGAAACGAAATGCCAGCCGACGACGAAACGCCACACCTGCCGAAAGCATCAATGTTCTTGGGTAACAACGCTAGCCCTGCGACAATTCGTGTCCCAAGCTTCAATCAGGACAGGCCGGGACTCTGGTTCACGCAATTAGAATCCCAGTTCCGGAACCATAATGTCACAAATGAAGTGGACAAATTCCATCACGCAATTCCACTCATTGTAACGCGCATAGCTGCTGACGCTGAGGACATTTTTTGAATCCACCGGCAGAGAATCCATACCACAAATTAAAGACAGCGCTAATCGCTTGCTATTCAAAGTCCAGAGAAGCAAAACTCCTGGACGGCGAGTGTCTCGGCGATAGGACGCCCTCCCAACATCTTCGACACCTACGTAGTCTAGTTCCAGGCATCGATGAGGAGGTATTAAGAGCAAGGTGGCTCTCCCACCTGCCCGACCAAATGCGCGCATGTTTAGTCGCACAACGCACAGCCGGGCTACGAGAATTGGGCGAAGCCGCTGACCGCCTGCATGACGTGCTCAGACCGTCTACTGGCACTCTTGTAGCTGCAACATCGTTCGCAAATAGTCCAGGCGCCGTGCCTTCAGACGTAGAGCAACAACTAGCGCACATTACAAAATGCCTGCAGAAGCTTTTAGACAGCCGACAAACGACTGGAAGAAAACATTTTCGTCCACGTAACGCTAACAGGAGCAACACCTGCTGGTACCACAAAAAGTTTGGTAACCTCGCTCAAAAATGCACACCTGGTTGCAAACAAGCGAAAAACAAATAAGAGAGACGTTAGCGGCGGAAAGCGCCTCTCTTCCACCATCGTCCCGCCTCTTCATTACAGACCGACCCTCTTGCATCCAGTTTTTAGTGGACACGGGCTCCGAAGTCTCAGTTTACCCCCACAGAGGTAACACTACCACGAAGATGGCGACCGGTTACCAACTCATCGCAGCAAATGGAACGCCTATTAATACCTTCGGCGTCCTAACTATCAATTTAAATATCGGCCTCCGCAGAGCGCTAACATGGCGCTTCATAGTAGCAGACGTCTCGCGTCCAATCATTGGCGCTGATTTACTTTCACACTACGGCCTCCTCGTGGACCTCAAAAGCCAACGACTTATCGACGAAACTACTTGGCTACGCACAACAGGCACAACCAGGAGTGTGGATGTGCAGTCAATTAAACTTCAGCAGCCGAATGAATCATCAGCTCCTTGGCAATTGCTTCCCGCATTTCCCAGAGTTACACGCTCCGATGGTGCACCTAANGTGCAGTCAATTAAACTTCAGCAGCCGAATGAATCATCAGCTCCTTGGCAATTGCTTGCCGCATTTCCCAGAGTTACACGCCCCGATGGTGCACCTACGCACATTCCACACACAACGCAGCATCACATAAAAACAACACCTGGTACTCCAGTCAGTAGCCGCGCTCGTCGATTAGCTCCCGATCGTCTAAAAATTGCGAAAGATGAATTTGATAAGATGATCAAACTGGGTGTTGCAAGACCGTCAGACAGCCCATGCTCATCTCCACTGCACCTCGCACCAAAGAAATCTGGCAAATGCCGCCCATGCGGCGATTACCGTCGCCTCAACGAACGTACTATACCAGATCGGTATCCAGTTCGATGTCTTGAAGATTTCACCGCTAATTTACACGGTACGTCATGCTATTCAACCATCGATCTAATGCGTGCTTTCAACCAAATTCCCGTGGCGGAGGAGGACGTACAGAAAACGGCTATCGTCACACCGTTTGGCCTTTTCGAGTTTCCGTTTATGACATTCGGACTTCGAAACGCTGCCCAAACGTTTCAGCGTTTCATCTACGAGGTAACTCGAGACTTGCCGTTCGTTTTCGCATACATCGATGACCTACTTGTGGCATCCGCAAATGAAACCGAGCACCAGCAACACTTGCGTATTGTATTCCAGCGCCTTCAACGCTATGGCCTAGTCATAAATGCAACAAAAACTCGGCTAGGTCTGAAAGAAATTGAATTCCTCGGGCACACTATTTCCGCGGATGGCATAAAACCACTCGCAGACCGAGTTAAAGCAATCATAGACTATCCTCGCCCTTCAACAATCACTAAGCTACGCAACTTCATAGGTACCATAAATTTCTACCGAAAATTTATCAAGCATGCAGCTCACCTACTAGCTCCACTTAATAAGCTAGTCGAAGGTCCGAAAATCTGCGGAAAAACTCCAATAAATTGGACAACATCGCTCGAAAACTCATTTTCTGAATGTAAGAAGGCTCTCGCCAGCGCAACACTCTTGGCACACCCAGATCACAACGCAGAGTGGGCCATCTTTTCAGACGCATCCGAGTGCGGAATAGGCACCGCCCTCCATCAACGCTCTGGTAAACATTGGCAACCACTCGCTTTGCACCATCTGTGCAAAAGCGATCAACTTACGATCGTGAACTCAACGCAATTTACGAAGCAGCTCAATATTTCCGCCACATTTTTGAGGGACGACACATCGTTATCTATACGGATCACAAACCCATAAAGCACGCATTCAAACAGAAGTCCGAACGTGCATCACCATGGCAATTCCGACGACTCGACTTTATAAGTCAGTTCACTACCGAGATACGGCACATATCCGAGTCGAACAATATTGTTGCTGACGCCCTATCTCGAGTCGATGCTATTCACGCAGCAGTTACATCCGAAGAACTCGCACGTGCCCAGACCAACGATGCAGAGCTCCAGCAACTGCTCTGCAGCTCTAACACTTCACTGGAACTACGGAAAATCAGAAGTAATAACGCAGGCGTTGCCGTCTACTGCGGCATATCCACAGGCACGGCACGTCCTTTCGTTCCACAACCACTGAGGCGACAAATTTTCGACACACTTCATTCCGTTTCACACCCAGGCCGTCGAGCTTCTAGGCGCCTCATTGCAAATAGATTCGTTTGGCCATCAGTCAACAAGGATTGCATCAGTTGGGCAAAAGCTTGCATTCAATGCCAGCGCAATAAAATTGCACGCCATACAGTTTCACCCATCGCGATTTTTCAACCACCTTCTTGCCGTTTTGAGCACATTCACGTAGATTTGGTGACACTGCCGCTGTCAAAAGGTCACACCAAATGTCTCACAATCATTGACCGGTTCACACGCTATCCAGCCGCCGCACCACTTATTGACGGCACGGTCGATCGAGTAGCACACGCGCTAATGCTAAGTTGGATCTCATATTTTGGCGTTCCACTTCGGATAACCACCGACCTTGGAGGACAATTCGAGTCAGATCTTTTCAAGAAACTCGCTGATCTCCTTGGTTTTAAACATCAACGAACCACTAGTTATCATCCACAATCTAACGGACTTGTTGAACGCTTGTATCGGCAACTGAAATCATCTCTTCTCTGCCACGGCGAGAGTTGGTACGATGCACTTCCTGCAGTTCTCCTTGGACTACGTGCTGCATTTAAAGAAGACATCAAAGCCACATCAGCAGAAATTGTTTTTGGTGAGCCAATTCGACTCCCAGGTGAGTTTTTAGCACCATCAACTCAAAACATTGAAGCGCCTGAACTCGTTAAAACGCTCAGGAAAGCATTTCAAAATCTGACGCCTACGCCTGCATCTCGACATAGCCAAGAGAAAATATTTATTTCAAAGGAGCTCGCAAACTCATCGCACGTTTTCATCCGCAACGACAGAGTCAAGCAATCTTTTTCATCGCCATACGACGGACCATTTCCAGTCGTGGAGCGGTATGACAAATACTACAAAGTGCTGCTTCATGGGAAACCTACACAAATTTCCAAGGACCGGCTCAAACCAGCTTTCCTGTATAGTGATGACAGCCAACGCTTTACAAATAGCAGCGACACCAACCCTGATCCGCCGACCACCAAACAAAGAAGTCAAAAAAGGGTACGCTTCCAGATTTCTTCAAATTAATATATAATTTTTTTTTTCCCCGCAGGGGAGATATGTGGCGGCACTCACATTAAGCAATTAATCTATTATAGTTAAACTGTGCACATAAAGGTTAATATTAAATTCATTTATATTCATACACTTAAGGGTTAAGTTATCTTACATTATGCTTTGCATTATTATTCTAGCGATTACATTAGTGCTATCTCTCTTACTCCTATTAATTAAGCTATCATAAGAATGAATTTCATATATTGCGAATATCATCACCTGATGTTCTTCGCTCATACATATAAGAGTAATTTCGGCAATGTAATACAGATAGTTGGATTTTGGTTACCACGTCGGATAGACGTGTTTAAATAAAGGACTAATTCTCCACATATACACCTATATACATGCATATGCACCTATGTATATGTATAGGTGTATACAGATGAAATAGAAATTTAGACCAAAGCAACCAAAACGTGAACACCCTTGAATAAATTTTTTTTTAAGAAAACGAAAAATCTATCTACCTCAAATAAATAACTAACATAAAAATAAATTAAATTAGATTGAATTAATTTAAACTAAATTAAACTAAATAAAAATTCATCCAAGTAATTTAACGTTCTCTAAAGCTAAATAAAATAAAATAAATTACAATAGAAAAAAAAATTACATAGAAAAGTTTAAAATAACTTAATTTTAAATAAATAAAAACTAAAGTTATATAACTAAACGAACTTAATATGAATTAGCATCAAATTAAAACTTCGCGAAAATTCAAATAAAAGAGTTCTAAATAAATAATAAAAAATCGGATAAAAGAAAATTGGCCACTTAAACTAAAACAAAAAAAGAAAATCGAAGAGTAAAAGAAAGAAGTAAATACAAAAGAAAACCCATAATTATATTAATATAGGAGAAATATAAATTACAACTTAGCTTACTTACCTTAGCCATGCTTATCTACCTTTGATCTTAAACTCAGATACTTACCTTTCGAAGACAATTGTTCTTGAATCTGTTTATTTAGGAAGGCACTTAAGGGACTAATAATGGGGTCATCGGGAATNAATTTATTATTCAGATATGAAGTTAGAGTTATAGCGCAAAAACACATATCTGAGTAATCAGATGAGTAATNGGCCTTAGGTTTTTTTTTTGTTTTGGCTAATTTCTTTTGTTTCAGGGTTTTAGTGTTGGTTTTTTTTTCTTTTGCTTTCAGTTTATTTTAAATATTTAACGTTTCTTTTCCAGCTTTTTTGTTTGTAACGGGTTTTTTTTTAATTTTTTTGAGTTTTGAATTGTTCTGTGTCCGTCCGTTAAGACGTTTGACAAGGCATTGTGAGGACCCAAATCCAGGGGCTTTGGAGTCCCCACAACATTATTTATTTTTATGAAGTATTATATTGAGTTAATTATAATAAATAAATAAATTGAATTGTTTAAGTTGAATCACATTTACTTATATAAATTGAATTGTATCACATTTACTTATATGGGCAAATCTAAAAAACAGGTAACCTTTGTGTTATTTAGCTTTATTTTCACTGTTGTAAACTAAATCAAGCTGGTTGCTTTTGGATATAATTCATTGACGTATACAGGAAGCCTAAAAAAAATGTGGATCAATTTGCTGCATAACTTTTGAATTATAGGTGTTTAAATTAAAAAAAATTATGAAAACAAGTTTTTATGTAATTTTTAAGAGAGGCACAATTAATTATGTCATAACTTTTGAAGCACACCATATTTTGATTTGAAATTAAATGGGCATTTAGCACTTATGTGTACACTTCATATGTAGTAGGTAAGAAAAGTGTGCATTAAAAAATAACGAAATGACAAGTAACTCAAAGTCTGTAACTCCACATTTCACAATTTTCAAAATTTTCGGTTTATCGCGTATAGGTTTTGAAGCATTTAATTTTAAGAACTTTTTAAGTATGTATTGCATTCTACAAACAATTACGAATAATTTGATATCTTAGCAAGAGGTGTGCTTTCAGAATAAACTAACTTTTAAAGATAAAATATTCTGTGATCTTGAGCGTAATTTTTATTCCAAAACCACCTTAATTGAAGGCACATTTGGAAAATACGTCGAAACGATCTAAATCTTTCTATAACTGCTAGTCCTTACAAAATTACATATACCTGTAAAATGCTTCAAACAAATTTTCTCTAGAAGTGTGTAAAAACCCCGATTTACTAATTTTAATGATGCTCCTTCTTTTAGTCAGAATATTTCGAGAGTGGTATCAAAGCAACTTTTTTTCGACAAATGTTCTGATAGTCGCTCTTACTTAATTGGAGCCTTCT
>NW_016160657.1:45828-46911 GCF_001687245.7 Rhagoletis zephyria | reverse complement strand
TTGGAGTCCCCACAACATTATTTATTTTTATGAAGTATTATATTGAGTTAATTATAATAAATAAATAAATTGAATTGTTTAAGTTGAATCACATTTACTTATATAAATTGAATTGTATCACATTTANTATCAAAGCAACTTTTTTTCGACAAATGTTCTGATAGTCGCTCTTACTTAATTGGAGCCTTTAAAATGCAATGGCGTCCTCAGTTTTACCCTATTGGCTCCACTTTTCGAGATAGCGGTACTTGAAACTTTGCTTAAATTTTAACAATTTTATAAAAAAGTCCCGGAGTTTTGAAGATATTTTACTAAAATTTTGCACATAGCCGTTTTTTAATATTATCTTAACTATTCCATAAAATCATCGAAATCGGTTCACTAAAACATCTAGCTTCCATACAACTGATTGACCAGAGACGTTGTTTTGCGTTATAACTCCTCCAATTAAACAGGTTAAAATTTAGTATAGGTTCAATTTAACATATAGCACGCATACAATTTATTATTCAGATATGAAGTTAGAGTTATAGCGCAAAAACACATATCTGAGTAATCAGATGAGTAATCATTTCGATAATTTTAAGGAATAATTAAGGTAATATTAAAAAACTGTTATGTGCAAAATTTTAGTAAAATAACTTTAATAATTTCAAGTACCGTTATCTTNGACGGGTAAGGTTAGTGGAGGGATATTCACTCCCACTGCCTTTAAGCGTTCTTGATAGGAATTCTTAATTAACAATTTAATAAAGAGTAAATGGATTGAAATTGAAGATTTATCATTTTGAAGGAGAGAAGTAGGAATTCCAATTTCAGGAACCCTGGACGGACTTAGCTTACCTCGGCACTTCAAAAGTTCGTCGCAAATGGCGCCCGAGCAGGGACTTTGAGAAGTCAACGAGAAATTAACGATAAATAAGAGAGAAGTCAACGAGAAAAACAACAAGGGAGCAAAGANTTTTATAAAAAAGTCCCGGAGTTTTGAAGATATTTTACTAAAATTTTGCATATAGCCGTTTTTTAATATTATCTCAACTATTCCATAAAATCATCGAAATCGGTTCACTAAAACATCTAGCT
>NW_016160657.1:43147-45415 GCF_001687245.7 Rhagoletis zephyria | reverse complement strand
GATGAAAATGAATTACACTTATATTAATCGATTTATTAAGAGATTACGAATAAAATGATATATAAAACATAGGTGTGCTCACAAATTTAAAAATACAATTTTTTTTTGAAAGTGTACCTATTTTTTAGATATGCCCATATAAATTGAAGNAGAGAACGAAGGAGAAAATTTGCAGCAATGGTGAAAGTAACGTGGGTGTACTACCTCAACAGAGAGGAACTACTAACCTACGCCACTGAGTTCGGCCTCGAGAGTTCTGGAACAGTGGACGAGCTTCGTAAGCGTCTCTCGACCTTTATCCAGACGGAGAGTGACAACGCAGGACTCAAGGATCGCTTCACGGAATTAGCCCTTTGGCATGCACGGCCGACCACTTTGATGAACCCGGCAACACCAAAGGGGACCAGNCGGTTCACTAAAACATCTAGCTTCCATACAACTGATTGACCAGAGACGTTATTTTGCGTTATAACTTCTCCAATTAAAAAGGTTAAAATTTAGTATAGGTTCAANAATAATAAAGAGTAAATGGATTGAAATTGAAGATTTATCATTTTGAAGGAGAGAAGTAGGAATTCCAATTTCAGGAACCCTGGACGGACTTAGCTTACCTCGGCACTTCAAAAGTTCGTCGNTAACGTGGGTGTACTACCTCAACAGAGAGGAACTACTAACCTACGCCACTGAGTTCGGCCTCGAGAGTTCTGGAACAGTGGACGAGCTTCGTAAGCGTCTCTCGACCTTTATCCAGACGGAGAGTGACAACGCAGGACTCAAGGATCGCTTCACGGAATTAGCCCTTTGGCATGCACGGCCGACCACTTTGATGAACCCGGCAACACCAAAGGGGACCAGTGAACTACAACTACCAGGTAACATTGTACCGCCACCTCCAGGTATTGCAAGTGAGGACGAAACACACATGGAGCGACCAGGCTCCGTGAAGATAGACCGCCACCGGTGTACGTAGTACCTCCGCCACTATCATGTGCTACCACTATGGACCGAGCAAGAAAATGGGGTTTCCGGTACGACGGAGGTAAGGATCCCCTGAGTTTTATTGAGCGAGTCGAAGAACTAGCGGACGGCTATGAAATCGATCGCAACTCGATCCCACGAGCGCTACCTGAGTTGCTGAAAGACAAGGCCTTGGTGCGGTTCCGGAACAATAACCGGCACTGGCAGGAATGGGACTCCTTCAAGAAGGACTTTCTAAAATTTTTCCTAAGCTCTCGGTATTTCGAGCACTTGGACGATGAGATTAGGCAGCGCGTCCAACGACCCGGCGAGAGATTTAAAGACTACGTGCTAGCGCTACAAGGGCTCATGCGACATGCTGCCTACACCGCCGAACAAAAGTTGAGCCGCATATACCGAAATTCCCGCAGAGAGTATCAGTGGTACGTTAAGCGAAGCGAGTTCGATAGTCTCGAAGGGTTGGTGAGTCTGGCTGAAGACTTCGAGAACATCGCCCCCGGGAGAGAACAACTGAGACCAACAGCGAGATCATTCATACCCCAGCATCATGAGGAACGTTACGAATACTTGTGCGCCGAGGAGAGAGATGAAGAATCAGCGAGGAGAGAAGCCCCACAGCAATCAGGGATGTTAGGTGCCTCACCGAAACCATTACAAGGATACGTGGACCCCCGGACAGCATGTAGACGATGCGGTGTGAGTGGGCACTTCGCGCGTGGGTGCCGTAGTGCGCAGATCGAATTTTGCTGAAGATGTGGTCGATGCGACATACGCAAGCGTGATTGCTGCCGTGATCTGCAGCGAAACGGCATGAGGCCCTATCGGTATCGAGGGGTGGGGTCTCCAACAACACAACCTCGAGCCCAGTAAACGTATTTAAACAGACGCATGGCCGAATCTTGGCCGCCGTGACCGTGGATGGGGAAGAGGCAACGGCTGCAATCGACACAGGGGCTACGAGGAGCTTCGTAAGCGAGACAATGGCGAGAAGGCTGAAGGAGGACAGGTTTAGACACGTAAGAAAACGAGTGGTGATGGGCGATGGCAGAGCGAGAATAATAGTCGATGCGGTATATGCAGAGGTAAAGTTAGGTGACCAAGTGCACCAGAGTGAGCTGCTAGTCTTACCAGGGCTCGCCGACAGAGTAGTGATAGGAACGGACTACCTGGCGAAGGCTTACTTGGAGTTAAGGTGTGGAGAGCAATCACTAACGTTGCAAACGGACGATTTACGGCAAGGAGCAGTCACGTGTACGATTATGATCGAAGAAGAGCACAAGGACCCCGCTG
>NW_016160657.1:21593-43122 GCF_001687245.7 Rhagoletis zephyria | reverse complement strand
GAAAGACGATAGACCGATTAAACAGCGGTATTTCCCCAAGAACCCAAAGATGCAGGAAATCATAAACAAGGAGATTGATGAACTCATAGAAAAGGACTGCATTGAACCGGCGCATAGCCCACACAGTGCTCCCATAANCGCACAAGATAATGATGAAAGATGATAGACCGATTAAACAGCGGTATTTCCCCAAGAACCCAAAGATGCAGGAAATCATAAACAAGGAGATTGATGAACTCATAGAAAAGGGCTGCATTGAACCGTCGCATAGCCCACACAGTGCTCCCATAGTTCTGGCAAGGAAGAAAAACGGCAAATGGAGACTCTGCGTCGACTATCGTCAGCTCAATGCTCGGTCCGTGCCAGATGCCTATCCGTTGCCGCGCATCCAACATATCTTGGATCGATTAAGAAGCGCCCGTTTCATCAGCAGCCTAGATCTAAAGAATGGATATTGGCAAGTCCCCATGGAGGAGAACAGCAAACAATACACCGCATTCACCGTACCCGGACGCGGATTATTCCAGTGGAAGGTAATGCCGTTTGGTCTGCACTCGGCCCCAGCGACCTTCCAGAGAGCACTCGATCGCGTCATCGGACCAGAGCTAGAGCCGTACGCGTTCGCGTATTTAGACGATATAATCGTTACGAGCACCACACTGGAAGAGCATGTACGGCATCTCGCGGAAGTGTTCCAGCGTCTAAGGCGAGCCAACCTCAATATAAACCCAGAAAAGTGCGAGTTCTTTAAGAAAAGTCTTGAGTATCTAGGGCACGTCATCAGCGAGAAGGGTATTCACACGGACCCAGACAAGATCGCGGCCATCAAAGAGCTGACACCGCCTAACAACCTACGAGAACTACGGCGTTTCCTTGGGGTAGTCTCATGGTACAGGAGGTTCGTTCCCGATTTCTCGCGCATTTCACATCCGCTATCGTCGATGTTGAAGAAGGGCAGCAAGTGGGAGTGGTTCGAGGACCAGCAGGAGGCATTCGAGGCTCTAAAGAACGCGCTCACACAAGCTCCGGTGTTAGCTTGCCCGGATTTCACAAGAAAATTTACGCTACAAACAGATGCAAGTGATTTCGGTCTCGGCGCAGTCCTTACTCAGGAATTAGAAGACGGGGAACGAGTGATAGCGTACGCGAGCCGACGGCTGAATAAGGCGGAGATGAACTACTCTCCGACTGAGAAGGAATGCCTGGCTATAGTTTGGGCAATAAGAAAGATGAGGCCTTACCTAGAAGGGTACACCTTTACGGTAGTCACCGACCATCTGGCGTTGAAATGGCTGAACGCGATAGAGAGTCCATCAGGCCGAATTGCGAGGTGGGCACTGGAGCTCCAACAGTATACTTTTGATGTGCAGTACCGAAAAGGGAAACTAAACGTGGTGGCGGACGCGCTCTCGCGACAACCACAAGACGAGCAGCTCGGCACAATGATATTGCAGCAAGATAATAGCGACTGTAAATGGCTCACGGCTAAAATGGCAGAGGTGAGAAAAGACCCTGAGAAGTTTCCAGATTACGTGGTGGAAGAAGGTAGGCTTTACAGGCGAATATCGACACAGATGGACGATGAAGATGCGACCCCCTGGAAGCTGTGCGTGCCGACATCGCAAAGAAGCAGAGTTCTTAGGGAAATCCACGATATACCAAGTGCGGGGCATATGGGTATCCGGAAGTCAATTGCGCGGGCGATGACGCGTTACTACTGGCCCGGCATGTTCAGAGACATAAGAAAGTATGTGCGGGAATGCCATACATGTCAGATATACAAGCCTAGTCAACAGCAAGCTGCCGGTAAGATGCTCACCCAAATTGCGGAAGAACCTTGGGTGACGGTATGTGCCGATTTTGTGGGACCCCTCCCGCGTTCAAGACACGGCAACACGATGGTCATAGTTTTCCTCGACCGATTCTCGAAGTGGGTGGAGATTTTGGCAATCCGAAAAGCGACGACTGAAAACGTCATCCGAGCGTTTAGGGATCGAATCTTGGCCTGGTTTGGCGTCCCAAAGGTATTAATAACTGACAATGGAGCGCAGTTTACCAGTGGACGGTTTAAAAAATTCCTACAGTAGCTCGGCGTAAGGCACCAGCTAACTGCACCGTACACACCGCAAGAGAATCCGACGGAGAGGGCAAACCGAAACGTTAAAAGAATGATAGCACAATTCACCGGTAAGGAGCAACGTGATTGGGACGATTTGCTGCCAGAATTTACACTGGCATTCAATACAAGTGTGTGTGAATCTACGGGTTTCAGCCCGTAGAAGGTGGTGAATCCAAAGGAAAAGTTGACAAAAATGAAGGAAATATTCGAAGCGGTACGGCATAATCAGCAACGAGCAGCCACCACACAGGCTCGGCACTACAACCTACGAAGAAGACAATGGCGCCCAGCTGTAGGCGACCTAGTTCTGGTAGAGGAACATCAGCTATCCAAAGCAGTGGACAATTTTGCGGCCAAAGCTAGCCCCCAGATATAGTGGGCCTCATCGGGTAATTAGCTTCGTGTCACCAGTGATTGTCGAGTTGGACAAAACGCACAACGGAAAGGCGAGGAGAGCGCATGTAAGTGAGCTAAAGATTTACCATGGAGCCAGAACCGCAAACAACAACACCACTTCTGAATACAATTCAACGCCCGACGAAAGAATTAGCGGCGGGACAATACCAAAAAGGTAAAAAACGGCGAAATGAATAATCCGCCTAAAAAATATATATATGTATATATATATACATACAAATGAAGGAATTAATCTACAAAAAAAAAATTAAAGCAAATAACAACAAAGAAATAAACACGTGAAGCGATAGAGAAATTTAATAAGAAATTGCTAAGTACATGGCCGAAGCAATGAAAAATTGACAGTGGGAAGGCCACATAAGACAATTTTCCCTGTATGCGTTGGCAGCACTGCCCGATCAAGACAGCTGCAATAAACAAAGAAACACACACATAATTACATTAAAAGTGGAAATGTCCTGCAATTTTCGTCGAAAATTAAAGGAAAACTGCGGGATAACGTTTTTTCGGGAAAAGCACAGTTCACCGCGCAATGGGAACTAATATAAATACCGGTCCGCGGCTCGCAGGATACCAAAATACGGTTCCTAACGAAAATGGGCGTACGAGAAGATTTTGTCCGCGAAAACTACATCGCGTAGAGTAGTACAGACGGTTCCCTGCGAGTACGGCTAAAACGATTAACGCAGGAAGAGATCCAGCGGCATACGATGGGTATGCGGACAGCGGCGGAGGAGGAAGAGTGGCCTAGCGAGTGTGACAGCGAGGGTGCCAGCACCAGCACCGAACTATTCGAGCCCAACAACAGTGACAGCGAGAACGAATTCAGCAACTACGACGAGGACGAGGCGGCAGTAGTAAGGGCCTCGACGCCCATAACCATATCCTCAGAGAGCGAGTCCGAGGAGGAAGAGTGTCCACGGCGGCGCGGCGAATTATCAATAAGCCAAGAAGACGTTGAGGTGCGTGGCCAAGGGTTCACCGATTATACGCGGCGCATCGAAATGCGGATGCGTATTTTTAATGACAACGTGTCGACGGCAGAGGAACCCCGGCAGCCACCCACGAAGCTCCGCATTTGCGACGGGGCAGAAATTGAATGCGCGCCTTGTGACCGGAGCGACGCGCTAAGCTTGACGGCCAGTGACGGCCTGGTGGTGGCTGAAGGCAGCAACGAGTATGCGGGGATAGTGGAGGAAATAGAGCGCTGGCTGCAGGGCGCAACAACCACAACGCCTGGTGCATGGGAGAACCAATCCGGAGTTGACCCTTTGCCAGCGGCCTTAGTCGACGATATTGAGGCGCATTTGCAGCAGCCACAGCAGCGGCGAGGACGGCGGTCTTTTCGGCGCGACATCGATGGCAACAGCTACAGGGTAAGAATCTCGCGCACAGGCACGGTGACAGTAAGTCTCATTGCGGCAAGTGAGGGGAGAGTGTGAGGACCCAAATCCAGGGGCTTTGGAGTCCCCACAACATTATTTATTTTTATGAAGTATTGTATTGAGTTAATTATAATAAATAAATAAATTGAATTGTTTAAATTGAATTGTATCACATTTACTTATATAAATTGAATTGTATCACATTTACTTATATAAATTGAATTGTATTGAACTTACATATACTTATATACTTGTTGAATTGTACAACACTATATTCAGTATTCAATTGTTGCTATTTGAAGTTTGTTAATTTCTTAACATTTGTAGTTAAGCATTGTTATTGTAGAATAACAGTGCGCGCAGAAGAGCATAAAAGCGAGGAGATATTTTGTAAAGGGAGGCAGTCGCTAGTAGGCAGGTATACTAGTCGGTGGGCACACACTACCGGCAAACGAAGCGCACCTGGGAGTTTCCACCTCATTTGCGTTTAGTCTAATATTCGGCGGAGGTTACCACTCCCGCCGACGGGTAAGGTTAGTGGAGGTTCACTCCCACTGCCTTTAAGCGTTCTTGATAGGAATTCTTAATTAACAATTTAATAATAAAGAGCAAATGGATTGAAATTGAAGATTTATCATTTTGAAGGAGAGAAGTAGGAATTCCAATTTCAGGAACCCTGGACGGACTTAGCTTACCCCGGCACTACAAAAGTTCGTCACAGCATGACTGTTTCTCTGCTATGGCGCAGGGAAGAGTAGTGAGGCAAGAACCCCGCCCAGCCGACATGACTAGCCACAGTGCACCCCATTGTGTCATGCCGCCTGCACTCACTGCTGCTCCCAATGTATGCGTACCATAACAATACTAGAAATGTTTTCTTCGAGCCGTGGAATCTCTTAACTTTCCCTGTCAAACATAAAGAATGTATTTACATATGTCAAGGCTTGCTTCAAAAACTACTGAATCGATTTGAGTATTTATTTCTTCTTAATAACACATTTGAGCTGGCAGATTAAATTGTAATTGTCGCGTGAAAAATTTTTCTTGCAGAACCAAAGTATTTGGTTTATATATACATATGTACAGTGTCGTAGCCAGAGGGGGAATTGGGAGCATAGATCCACCCCCTTCGTCAATAAACCACTTCTTCTTTTTTACTTTTGCCTTAATAACACAATGCCATTTTATCCTTCTGATTTTAAATTTTTTTATTTCAGACATGACAAAAAAAAAATTTTATAAATATTTGAGATTATCCTTTAAAGGGTTATGCATGTGAATATTTAGGCTGTACTAGGAATGTTAATCCCGGGATCCCGGTCTTTTTTAAGTCTCGAAAATCCCGGGACTATTTGCCTAAAATCCCGGGATTTTCGGGATATGCAATCTACTGGTCGCAATAATAGAAACGCTTTATGTTGAACAGGTTTGGCTATATTTCTTTTGTTTATTTAATATTTAACATTTTTTATAAATGTGTAGCTCAATATACATATAACACCTTGCGGCAGGAAATTTTGCACACAAAAAAAAATCAATATATTCGCCAAACCAAGGGCCAAATATAGTGAAATTGCATTCTTAGTTTTTCTCTCTGATGTCAGGATGTTTTAAAAGAACTTCGAAATTTGAAAGATATGAGTAATTCAAAAAATGATTTAAAAATTTCAGTGCAATATACTTAAAAAACCAGTATGGGTATCAAATGAAGGAGAAGAGAGTTAAAACACATTACATTTTTTGGTGCGTAAAGCGCGGGTAGGTATTAAAAATGCCCTTTTATAATTTTATCCTCGAATATCCTTGAAATTTTTCAATTCTTATTTTTGCAAAAAATATGTGTTAAAGACTCNCAGTGCAATATACTTAAAAAACCAGTATGGGTATCAAATGAAGGAGAAGAGAGTTAAAACACATTACATTTTTTGGTGCGTAAAGCGCGGGTAGGTATTAAAAATGCCCTTTTATAATTTTATCCTCGAATATCCTTGAAATTTTTCAATTCTTATTTTTGCAAAAAATATGTGTTAAAGACTCAATTTATTAGCTTAAAAAAATAAAATAGATTAAAGGGGCATTTTCAATTCCTATTCGTCCTTGTGAACCCAAAAAAATTATTTCATTTGGTACCCATATATTTGTTTTACATTGCACTGAATTTTTTTTAATAAATTTTGGAATTAACCATATCTTTGAAATTATAACGAGCCCTAACCTCCAAAATAACGTGACATTTTTTTTTTTAATTTTCGTTTTGATGCAGAAATGCATCTAGATGCTTTAGGAATATTTTTGCATCAAAAAGAAGATTTTGAAAAAATGCCGCTTACGTTATTTTGGCGGTTAGGGCTCGATAACGTATTTTTAAAAAAATCATGACGTCAGAGAAATGCCCATTTATATGCAGTTAATTATGTGTAATATGAGGTAGACTTTTATAAAAAAAAAATTGAATTTTGGATAAACAAAAGAAATATAGACAAAACTGGTCGAATTAAGGCGCTTCTTTTATTTCTGTCACCAGTATTATGAACTTCTTTCAACCAGAAAATAAATTTTTTTATTTAATTTTTTTTTGCATCCAGCTTTTTTCGACATACCTTAAATTACTTTATCAGATATGTACACACTAAAGCATTATGAAACGCATATATGTAAATTTAATTACTGTCTTTCGTTTTGTTACTTATGAAATAATTATCACTTTAAATTAAAAGTACGTTTCGAACCCATTTACTTGTTATTTATTATATGGTTGGAGAGCTTCTATGATGCAATTTTTTCATGTTAAGTCGTTGAAAAATAATAAATATCTAAATCCCGGGACTGATCCCGGGATTGAACAATACTTATATGCTTGAAACTATTAACTTATCCAACGATTCCTAATCTTTGACAATACATGTTTGACATTCACCACGATCTTGAAAACTGACCAAATCGGCGTGACCAAGTCCATGGTCCTTTTAATATTATATAAACATCCGAAAACATTAAAACGTTTGAAATAAATCTCGCCTCACTTTTTTGTATTTTTCACTTAGTTGCTGAAGTAATGAAGAATTGAAAATTCATATGGGGAAATTATAGTTTTCGTAAGTTTTATCTTAATATCTTAAAAACTTGTACACTTATTGAAAGATGATAACTGAACGTGAGGTATTAAATTTAATAACCCTTAATTTGATATATCGTCCCATTTATAACATTTAACGCATTCCATAGATATTGCAACCAAAGTTTCATTTTCAATATTCATACACTTTGATTCAATTGCGCGGGCTAAAGATAAGTTTTAAATTCATTTTTCGTGACCAATAACAATTGGCTTAGACCTAAGACATCATAATATTACTATTACAATACGGTCATTTTCCCCCTACAAAATCGACCCAGCCTATTGGGCACATCGCCGGGTCGTTACGTAACATTTGAGATAGTAGTCGAGTGTTGCTAGTTATCTCGAAAATAAGTTTCAGTTTAATAACAACAAATTTGAATATTCGAATGGCTTTTGCCTATAACTTACAATGCTTTTTTACAATTTACTGACATTGTAAAAGAGTTTTGCATACAAGACATAGAGTTAGATACTATTTTTAGCGAATTCTTAGTCTTTCAAAGTTTTTGCGTAGTTGAAAAAATTAATTTAAGCAATGGAGAATTATAGATAAAGTCCTTAAATGGTGATACTTGTCCACAGTTTGAAAAATATGAAATTTTTTTTTTTCTTTCAATACCAAACTCAAACGAAGCAACTGAGAGGATCAAGTGTCGTAAATATAAAATAATTTATTGCCTTCTGTGTAAAATAGTGTGTACACTCATGTTAAAATGAATAACGCTTTTCTTTGTTATGAACTATATTTCATTCATATACCAAAATATTGTTAAAAACAACTACTCTGGAGTTTTAAAGTATTATCTGATACTTATATTCATAATTTTGCTTTGAATAAAAATGTACTGAAAAGTACTGATTTTTATAGCTTGAAAAAGTCTGACGTAATGATTTAGTGCATAAAAAATCTGGCTACCCTATACAACGTAAAACTGTAAGTCTTTGTACTCTACAATGAAATTCTTAAAGTCAAAATACAGTTCACAATTATTTGCATTCGCAAAAAATTTGTGTACGCAAAAGACTTGCAAAGTAGGGGAAATTGAGAGAGCAAAATGACATTTCATTCTAAGGGAAAGCTGCTAGTTTCTGCTGGAAAAATGTTTGCCAACAGCAATTTTCCAACAAGAAAACAGCTGATAAAAAACATCTGATTGGAATTTACGCAAATCCCTAAATTGAATTTGGTGGCTTGGAAGTTAAAATGGTAAAATGCGACTAATTAAACTTGTAAGAAGTAAGTAATTATTCATTTAGTCAGTGAACTGTGTCAGGATAAGACTTCGGGATTTGTTTTCTTACGTTTTCAATTGGATACTTTTGAATGTAAACAAAATTTATATCAGCTATTCGTCTAACTTGCAAGTTTCTGTAAAATTTCTGTTCGCGTACTATTTTGGATATTTTCTCTTGTGAGAGAGCAGATGACATTTCGCCGGAATTTTGCTGTTGGACATTTTTTACTGGAGGTTTTAAATGAACGTACCTATTGACTAACCAACATTTAACAGATCTGTTACGAACGGCTTTAAATGACGTAAAACCAGATTTTGAAAATTTGGCCAAATGGATCTTTTGAATTTTCTTTAATATCTGTTTTTCATTTCTAATGATAATTTTATTTAAAAATAAAATTTTTGTTTTTGTTGTTTTTTTTTGGCTCTTTGTAGCATTTAGAATTTACATGTGGCTCTTTTCGGGCTCGGCATTGCCCACCCCTATTATATGGTCTTATAAGAGTTTAATATACTATTTTATAGATCGAGAGAATTTCGCGCAAGAGGTGGTCATGGTGGTGTCGTTGCAATATATGTTAAAAATAGTTTGTCCTGTAGATTAAGTTGTGCTTCCGGCAACGGTGACTCCGTCGAATATGTGTTTGTAGATGTGTTTTCCGAAAATAATGAGGTCCTTGTCGGCTGTGTATATAGACCAAATCGTTATGTTAATTTTACTAATTTTACGAAATTGCTTCATCCTCTTATTGAAAACTATAGAAACATTATAATTGCCGGAGATTTCAATAGCAACTTGCCCGAAGACAACAGTTTAAGGCTAAGTATGGAATCTCTTGGCCTTTTTCCCACTAATACATCCTTTCCGACACATTTTACCAACACTAACAGCAGCTTACTGGATATATTTTTTGTGAGTGACTTACAGAAATCCTTCCACTATAATCAGCTATCTGCACCTGGATTCTCAAAACATGATCTAATTTTTTTGACATATGACATCCAAACGCCAGGAACACCAACCTCTTTTACATATCGGGACTTCAAATATATTGACTTTAACTCACTCACAGCTGCGGTTGAGTCAGTGGAGTGAACACATATTAAGAATCTCGTATCTATTCAGGACCAAACTAGTTTCCTACAAGACCGTATTAACTGGCTTTTAGACAGCTATGTTCAGGCATAAAATAATAAACCGAAACAGTATGCCTTGGTTTAACGCGAATATAAAACGTTTGATAAACATACGGAATCAGGCCTATACGAGATGGAAAAGGTACAGAACACCTGAAGCTCTTAATATTTTTAAAAATGCTCGGCTTACTGTGAACAAAGCCATAAAGACAGCAAAAACTATATTCTACAAAGAAACGTTTAGTTCTGCTATAAATATAAAGCAAACTTGGAATACTATAAAAGATATTGGGATTGAAAACTAAAAAAAAATGCTCCTACTTCTTCCGATGTGAACGAATTAAATAAAAAACTTGTTAGTCTACCGGTTTCCACAGCTAATATGTGTCTTGAAAACTACAGTGATCGTGCAAATGTTGGTGTCTGTCCGTTTGAATTTGTTTGTGTTGATGATTGTGACGTTGTGCAAGCCATACTCTCTGTAAAATCTAATGCGGTAGGATTTGATGGAATTCATGCAACTTTCCTTAAAATAATATTACCCAAGATCCTGCCACATTTAACCTATTTAGTAAACTCCATTCTGACAACCTGTGTTTTCCCAGAGCAATGGAAAGCTGCCAGGGTTATTCCTGTTCACAAAAAAGATGACGAATATAGACCTATCGCTATCTTACCTTTTCTGTCGAAAGTCGTTGAGCGTATTTTATACAACCAAATCATTTCTTATGTGCAAGACCACAGACTTCTGTCAGACCGTCAGTCTGGGTTCCGATCGAAGAGAAGTTGCACAACGGCACTCTTGGACGTGGTTGAAAGCATTCGATCACAAATCGACGAAAATAGTATTGTCTTCTTAACCCTACTCGATCATTCTAAGGCTTTTGACTCACGGACCATAGGTTATTATGTTGCAAGCTGAAAAACTTATTTAACTTTTCCTGCCATGCAACTGCCTTTATCAGATCTTACCTTGGCGGCAGAACTCAGGCTGTGAGCATTGGCCCCAGAAAATCTGATTTCCTACCTGTACTTAGAGGAGTCCCACAAGGCTCCATTCTTGGTCCTTTGTTATGTTTATAAACGACTTACCGAACGTTTTAAAATATTGTAATGTCCATATTTACGCTGATGATGTCCAATTGTATGTTTCCTGTCCTTCGGATCGTAGTAGTATTTGTATTAAGAATCTAAATTCTGACTTGACTCGTATAGGGTATTGGGCTACTAGTAACTGACAAATCCAAGTGCATCGTCATTCATAGGAAATCCATTGTCACTAGTAGTTTGGATAAAATCTTGTTGGATAAGTCAGCCATGAAATATGTTGACTCCGCAAAAAATCTTGGTGTAATCTTTAATTAAACATTGACATGGAAAGATCACATTTTTAGCACAGTAGGTAAAGTGTATGGGATGCTTCGTACACTCTGGTTGACTCAATACTTCACTCCTTTAAATATAAGATTACTCTTAGCTAAAGCGTACTTAATACCTACGCTATTATATGGATGTGAGGTTTATGCAAATTGTGACTCCGTATGTAAGATAAAGCTAAATGTTGTCTATAACAACATTGCAAGATATGTATATGGGCTAAAAAGACTTGACCACGTATCACCATATGCTGAAAAACTGCTAAACATTTCTTTTGATAACCTTTTAAAAACTAAGATACTCGTTTTTTTACATAAGGTTATATATACAAAGGAGCCTCGATATATCTATGGCAGGCTTCAGTCTCTTCAATCATCGAGGTCTACACTTATAGTGCACAAATATCGAACACGTGTGTCTGAACGACAGTTTTTCATACACTCTATACGTCTTTGGAACTCTCTTCCCATTAGATTAAGACAATTAAATAATGCACTGTGTTTCAAAAAAGAATTCTCCGACTTCTATACTACTAAGTAGTTACATGTAGATGTATTTTCTTTTATATTGTTTAAGTAAAATATTGTTATTTTTAGAGTTTAATTCAAAATTATTTATGTTCCATACTAAACAAATTTTGTAATTTCAATACCACAAAACTTATCTTTTGTCCTTTATTTATTTATAATTCTGTGACTAGCACTATTAAATAATTCATTGAATTGTTGTGCTAGGATTAAGTATCAAATAAATCAAATCAAATCAAATCAAACTATTATAAAACTCTTATAAAACTTTTTGTGTTATCCGGCTGCACACCGGCTGTCTGAAGTCGGCTTTTTATGGATGGGAGAGAGAAGGAAGGAGAATTTTACTTCTGCAATTTCAGACCGAGAAAATTGCGGTATTACATATGTATGTAGCTTGAAGCTGGTTTCTTCGTCTGAAAAGCCTGGTGTATTTTTGCACGTTGGGCTCTTCATACGGTCTCGAAAAGGCTAGTGTGTACAGGCTAGAGATGTTAATTTTTTCGATTTTTACGACCCCGGGATTTTAGGGATGTTTTACATACATACATTAACATAACACAATTAGGGTGAGAAACGCCCATTTTAAGTCCATTTATGTAGTCTTGAAAATTGGAGCGGAATGGTTTCATTAGTCACCGAAGGAGCACATTTTTCGCGGTTTCTAAATTTGCTGTCATATGAAAGTAGGGGACGTGCAATAAGTGTTTAGATATACATAAATATTTTAGTTAATTCCGTTATGTGAAAAAGTGACTGAAGGTAAATGCAATAGTCTTTAACATATCCTGGGAAATCCTTTTGAGGACTCTCCAATTGGACGATATTGCTTTGCATTCAGCTTGAACGAAAAAAGTCACTCCCTGGCACACTTTTCTGTAATCCGATTCTTTCATTTAAAGGTTATTTATAGAATTGAAGATACATTTTTTTAGAAAAAAACTGGAGATCCACTAAGTTTTTCTATATAACTTTGGTAAATGTTACTCGATCGGTACGCAATAATTACCAAATTGAAGGCGACACTTACTTTTACTGATTTATGATGATAATATGGTGAAAATCGGTCAGGTTATAAGCAATTAAAAAGAAAAAAATGTTGAACAAAATTTTTTGTCATTTTCCTGTATTTGCAATTTTTAATTGTATGCATAAACATAAGTAAACTAATTAGTGTTTCTAGAAGTTGTGCCTGTTCAGTGTTTCCATTCTCATTTGCATAAACAAAATTTTTCCACGTATTTGTCAATGTTATTGTGGCTGATTAAAATTTTATTTTATAATTTTTATTGAGTTTTGAAGCTCAATAAAAATAAAATTTTTCCACGATGACTTCATGATACAAAACACTTTCACTATTACCAAGGGATTTGAGAAAAATTAGATTTTCGACCCGCCCTAAGGCCCATAAAACGATTGATCTTTCTGTTGTATTATNTGCCTGTTCAGTGTTTCCATTCTCATTTGCATAAACAAAATTTTTCCACGTATTTGTCAATGTTATTGTGGCTGATTAAAATTTTATTTTATAATTTTTATTGAGTTTTGAAGCTCAATAAAAATAAAATTTTTCCACGATGACTTCATGATACAAAACACTTTCACTATTACCAAGGGATTTGAGAAAAATTAGATTTTCGACCCGCCCTAAGGCCCATAAAACGATTGATCTTTCTGTTGTATTATTTTCTTGGGCATATCAAACATTATCTGAAACATGTCAACTATAATTAAATTATTTTTCCTTACTTTTTAACAGTACAGTTTAAGGAAGTTCCAACGTTATGTAAAAACCTTAAGGAAAGTATTTTGTTTGAATTGAAAACTCAGTACAAATCAGTACAAATTTTGAAAAATCAGGACATTAGCGTCCTGATTGAAGAAATTAATAAAATTAGTACAAGAGTTGAAAAATCAGTACGTCTGGCAACCGTAACGTTGTGCCAAAAATTTAAAATATACGGCACGCAGCTGTTTTCAACAGCGGATATTTTAAATCTGGTACTTGTTGCCGACAATTCAAGCTATGGAAAAGCTGTATGTTGCCGTTCCAGTGCCTTATCGTCTTTTAATTCCAAAAACACCAACTTCTTCGCTTTTCTGAAAAAGGAAAATTGCGGATATTGTAAATTCATCCTCAATTATGTTACATGAAAAGGGTTTATGAAGTATGCAAACGTACACTTAAATAATTTCAAATCGGTAAATCTTTCTTTTTCTCAAAATCTGCTTTTAAATCATGTGCAAAATTTTTTTCTAGCCATGGAAAATGATGAAATATTCTTTTTTTGAGATCATGATTAAAAAGACGTAGTTTAGCTTCCACCATAGATCAGGTATTCACTATACGCCAAATCTTGGAAAGGACCCGCGAGAATAGGATCGACACACACCATCTATTTGTTGATTTCAAAGCCGCTTTCAACAGCACGAAGAGAAGTTGTCCCCGCGAAACTAGAACGTCTGTGTGTATTGACGTTGAGCAATACCATCAACTCTCTCAGAATTGGGAAGGACCTCTCCGGGCCGTTTGATGCCAATCGAGGTTTCAGACAAGGTGACTCCCTTTCGTGTGATTTCTTTAAACCAGAGGTGGGCAACTTCGACAGAGAATTTTTGTAGTGTGCGTGCAATTGATGTCACTACACTATGGGAAATTTGACCCTATTTTGTGGCCGAAATTCTAAACATTGAGATATCAATTTAAAACTTGGCCCAGTAGTAGGACTAGAAGTGGTGGCCTTGCCCACACCTCCAAAAAATGGCATAATGGTCACACGGGGTCCAGTGGACCCCAACCCAATAAACCGATGCCTCGTACGTTCTATTTTAAATATCGACTCGAATAATCCACTGACCTTAAGTTTAACACTTTCTCTTTGTTGACTGGCAGGTTTTGTTCTAACTTTTAAATTATAACACCGTCAATTATTTCATAAAACTCATGATTTTGTACCAAGTTGTTACCTAAGAAAATTTATAATTTCTTTAATATGGCACAAAATCGCAGTATAAGATTATGGGGAAATAAGAGATCAGGGACTATTCTACCGATTTGTGATGAGCTTTGTACGGCCGTATAGCAAATATCTCTCTTCCAGTTAAACATTTTTTTCCCCCTTAACTATTGCCTTTGGTATTACATTTTATTACTTTGCCTTTTTCTTTTTTTATTGATTCATCTTAATCACCCGGTACTTAAAAAAAGGGAATGAGAACTTTCGTATTTTTGGCGCTGCTGCGGCGTAACTAAAACTAGTCCGTAACACCTGTCAAAAGTCACTAGTGACTTCCGCTTAGCTTTTTCGAGTCTTTTCATTCTGGAAGTCGTCGAGGCAGGGAGGGCAAAATAAATCCGTAGTTTGCTCAATAATCACAACCGACTTTAAGTCCAAAAACCCAAAGGCAGTTGTTTTGCTGGTAATAATTTGTGGTCAAGGCAGTGTTTCAATCAATAAAAGTTTTACCACACCAAACGTCGATTAAAGTTGGTAATTCAAAGAACTCGCACCTAATATTGATCCCGAGTGCGATCAAGCACATGTCTGGGGTTTCCCAGAAGAAATTAAGATTTTCCGGTAAGAAACAAATATTCTAAGGAAAATATAGTAATGCATTTAAAATAAGTCTTGTGATTATTCGGTCCTGTAGGTTTAGTTGGTTCAAAAGAATCGAACAGCAGTGAGGAGCTGTTCCGAAAGCAGGGGAATTGATCTTTACCGATTCTGCCATTCAGCGTATAGAGTGGACACGACAATTCGAACATCCCATGTGAAAACACGCAGGTGGCAGAACTTTTAAAACCTGCGGGGAGGAAAAAAAATAATAATAAAAATCTACGTCGTTTAATTAAGTAGTACTATTTAAAATCACATTAATTTGCATTGTTGTGAGATGGTCACTTTATGTTAGTTATCACTGCATTCACTAGGTTCATTCCTTATCTTTTTGGAGTAAATCTGAAAAGTGTCAAAATGCCAGAGCGTAAGCAAAATGCGCTCACTAAAAGAGAATAACAGAAAAACTAAAGGAATGCAAAAAACCAAACTTTTAGTCCAAAGAATTGCAACAATAAAACTAACGTCAAATAAGAATGGAAATGTATGTACAAACACATTCACACAAGCACAAGCCCAATAAACACTTACTATATCAATTATTTTTTGCCTCCTTCCAAATTCAATTCACTTTTTTTACTTTTTGGATTATTCTCACTTTTTGCGTATTCTTTAATTTCCGTTAATTTAAATTTAGTTCAGTTTGACACTTTTCAGGATTTTGCCAGAAAAAAATCTTCTGACTAAATCTGACTACTTCGGACTGATGAGAGTCACTCTCACTGAGTGTTACTCTCTCATTTTTGCTGTGATTTTCGAGTTAAGGAACGCATTTTGGACTAAATCTGACTACTTCGGACTTTTTCTGACTATTTCTGGGAGATAAGGAACGCTCCTATTGATAAACATTTTTATTATTAGAATTGATACGTGCCAGCATTAAAAGTCAAAGTAGAGCGGCAGTTGCTCGTGCCTAAAGAAACATGTGTACATGTGCATGTACATATGTCCACAATTAGTATATATCTATATGCATATGTACGTATGTATCCCGGGAGAGCAAGTCAAAGATCCCAACAAAAGGGCATCTAATAATTGTAATCAGTGTAGCCAGAAAACGTAATTTTTTCTGTGAGAAGAAGAACAAAAGGAATCAAAACTTTTTTTTGATTGCTGATAGATTTAGAATGATTCACTAAAGTGCAAAAATAGCGATACAAAGAATATATTGGAGTGGATGAAGTAATTATAATAACTAAACAATAATAATTATCTTCGCGTGAAGAAAAAAAAAACAGGGAAGCCGAGGTAAAATATCAAAATTAAAAGCAGAAGCAGCAGATCCCAGTAGCAGCCACTACGTTTCGGAGGCCTCTCAAACGGAGCACTGCGTTACCGACAAGTATGTATGTAATTTTTTGTTTCCTTTCTCTTATTATTGTTCTTGTTAAATTACTCATCGCTCTCTTATGCGTTAAAACAAAACAAGGAAGTTAGTGCATGAATATTTTTTTTGTTAGGCACATGCATATATATGTACCTACATAAATACGTATAATCGTAATATTGTTTTTTTTTTCCTTTATTTAACAGTACGATAAGTTAAGTTTGCTCTTGCTTTATTCTCTCGGGTTCTTAAAATTATATTAGGGCAGTAGATCACTAAGAAAGAAAAGCGTATTATTGAAATTGCAAATCTATCACCCTTGTACTATATACATATAGATATAGTAGAGT
This sequence comes from Rhagoletis zephyria, assembly GCF_001687245.7. Classification (NCBI taxonomy): domain Eukaryota; kingdom Metazoa; phylum Arthropoda; class Insecta; order Diptera; family Tephritidae; genus Rhagoletis; species Rhagoletis zephyria. The sequence continues at coordinate 26,510 of NW_016160657.1, read as the reverse complement.
AACTATGTAATAAACAGTATATAATGAATTGCTAAATTCCGGGTGCGTATTTTGTTCGAAACTCATGCGGTTTAGGTTGATTGGATTTTTTATGTCTTTGAACTAAGGTTTAGAGGCATTGCGAAATTGGGGCTTTACATTCATCTAAAAAGCCATGGTTGGGAGGGCAAGGGACAGCATTAATAGTTATCGCTGCTGTCAGACGTGTTTGTGAAGACATATAACAGGCAGTGGGATGAATACATATATATGCCTATGTATGTACAGGAGCCCGGTATTATAGAGATCAGGTAGTTTGTTTGGTCCATTCAGTGTGCAATTTCTTTTGTTTCGTTGTGCCTGCCCTCCTTTTCTAGTCTCTGACGCTACGTTTATGAACCCACGCAACTGAAGCAGCGGGCCATTGCCAGTGCACACGCCGTATCGAATGAGCCACTATTAGGATGCCGCAGAAGAGTGTCATAAGGACCGATTATAAAGGGAAGTTCATAACAGCTTTTTTTAAACGTTTTTGAACATTTTTTTAAAACACTAAATAAACTTTTTTTTTAAAATTGTACAATTTCACTTTAAAGTCGCTTAAATGCGGACGTTTCTTTGGCACAACCTTTAAACTATAGTACAAGTTTTAATTGATAAATATTCTGCTAACCGTCACTCTTTCTTTCCACTTTACACTTTTGAAAAGCAGCAAATACATGACGAGATACACGCCTTCGAAAGTGGCACAAAATCAAGCTACACATTTTTCGTTTACAGAAAATTCCGAAACTATCTGTTTGAGGGTTAGCAAATCAACGGTAAGTCAATTTATCGAAAACAGAGTATACAGTTTTTTACCCTGAAGTATTCTCTGTAAGATAAGAAAACAAAAAATTAATTTCAAGCAAGTCAAGAAATTGACTTTTGGCTACAAAATAGGCTCCAATTTCCCATAGTGCACTGTGCGCGTGCGAACAAGTCGTCGTGCCTTCTAAAGCAGAGCTTGTATGTATACGCGAATATGCCCGCCGGGCAGGCGCCGCCCAGCTATGCTTTAAACCAGAGCTGGGCACCTTCGACAGGGAATTTTTGTAGTGTGCGAGAAATTGATGTGACTGTGTGCGTGCGAACAAGTCGTGCGGTTGAATGAACCTTTCGCTGCCTTCTAATACCATGTTCTGACCGACATCGAAAACATGTTTTCGTTGGTAAAACTGGTTTTCGACCTAAAACTTGTGTTTTCGTCCATGTAAAATCTGACAAACGAAAACTAGTTTTCGCTGAAAACCACTTGAAAACTCACGTTCCACTCATTCCAATCGGTGTCTGCACTAGTTTTTTTGGATTATTTATCGACTTCCACGTCATTTTTTATAATTTTTAATACGTAATTTCGGATTTATTGTTAATTGGCTGGCCAAAATAAAGTAAGCATGGAAGTAATAGGTCGCTAATGAAAAGAAATTGAAGGAAAAGTATTTTGGTTTTGTTTTTGTGTAGCAAAACTGTAAACAAAGGATGAAAGAAATGTCAACAAAAACACAAACAGTAGGTGTGAACAGCCTTCAGCCCACAATCCCAAAACTCGTTTTCAAGGTGTTGTCGTTGTCGGTCAGAACATGGTATAAAGCAGAGCGTGTATGTATACGCGAATATGCCCGCCGGGCTGGCGCCGCCCAGGTCTGCTTTAAACTGATGTTGGAGAAGATAATAAGAGCCGAAGAACTGAACCGCCCAGGCACAATACTTTACAAGAGCGTACAACTGCTGGCGTATGCCGACGACATCGATATTATCGGTAAAAACAAGGGTTACGTCTGTTCTCCTTCTCGGGATTAGATAGAGAAGCAAAGCGAATGGGTCTGGTGGTGAACGAGGACAAAACGAAGTATCTCCTGTCATCACACATTCAGTCAGAGCATACGCGTCTTGGCACACACGTCACTCTTGACAGTTACAAGTTTGATAAAGTAGACGACTTCATTTATTTGGGGACCAGCATTAACACCAATAATAATGTCAGCCTTGACATCCAACTGAGAATCACTCTTGCCAACAAGTGCTACTTTGAACTGAGTAGGCAATCGAGAAGTAAAGGCCTTTCTAACCCAGCTAGCAAAATTGCCAGAAATCTGTTAGATATCCGTCAGACTCGTCGGCAAAGAAAGTCAGAAATCTGTATGGTTTTGGCCGATATCGGTCAGAGAAACGTGTGGAGAGGTTGACAGCAAGTCTAACCGACGTGGGAAATTCTGACTTAATTATCGACGATTCTGACGGATATCTAACAGATGTCTGACCAAATAATCATGGAAAATAAGAATTATCAGACGTGTCTGAACGAAATCGGACATAATTCGATCTACGGTTGCCAGACGTGCTGATTTTATCAGTACAGTACTGATTTTTCAACTCTTGTACTGATTTTATTCATTTCTTCAATCAGTACGCTAATGTCCTGATTTTTCCAAATTTGTACTGAATTTTCTATTTAACCAAAATACTTTAGTATTTTCTTAAGGTGTTTACATAACGTTGGAACTTCCTTAAACTGTACTGTAAAAAATAAGAAGAAAATAATTTAATTATAGTTGACATGTTTTAGATAATGTTTGATATGCTCAAGAAATTAATACAACAAAAACATCAATCGTTTTATGGGCATATCGCCGGGTCGTTAAGAACCAGTTGCGATGATATGATGGAGCTTAAATTATTTAAAAAGAAGGCTTAAATTTTTGTCGAGTGTTGTTAATTATCTCGAAAATAACTTTCAGTTTAATAACAATAAATTTCAATATTCGAATGGCTTTTGCCTATAACTTACAATCCCTTTTTCTCAATTTACTGACTCTGTAAAAATGTTTTGTATACAAGACATATAGTTAGATACTCTTTTTAGCGAATTCTTAGTCTTTCACAGTTTTTGCGTAGTTGAGAACTTATTCAAGCCATGAGGAAATATAGATGAACTCCTTAAAAAGTGGTACTTTTTTACAGTATGAGAGGATCTTAAGAATAAAGTTTGCTTCCTGGCGCGAAGAGAGAAACCGGCGTCTAATTAAAATTTTTGAAGGTGAACTTCAAACTAAAAGTAATCTTAAATTGAAATGTATAGAATTCTTTAACTATTTAAACACTGAAAATGGGAATGATCTCATTATTGCTATTCAAAAATGTCATAAATATAAAATAATTTATTGGCTCCTGTGCACGATGATGTGTACACTCATGTTAAAATGAATAACATTTTTATATTTTTATGAACTACTAGTGAACCCGTATGACGTTTTTATTTAAAATATTTTTTTTATAAAAAAAGGTATTTTTTCCTTTTAAATATTTTTTCTCAGATTCTCGTTTAAATAAGAGAAAAGGACGTACCACGACTGTTTTTACTTTTTTAGTAGTTTACATACAGTAATTAAAAATAATTTTTTACCAAAGGTCCAATTTCGAACTTCGAAGGCCCTTATCTCGATTTCGGAGGCTAACTTCGAAAAACGTAGAAATCACTTTTTTACCTATGACTCAATCTCTTAAAAAAAATGGTTTGGTCCAATACCCAGAAAAATTGTTGATTTTGCCGTAGAGTGTTATTGCTATTCAAAAAGTCACAAATATAAAATAATTTATTGGCTCCTGTGTATAATGATGTGTACACCCATGTTAAAATGAATAACACTTTTATTTTTTATGAACTATATTTTATTTATATACCAAAATATTGTTAAAAACAAGAACTCAGTCGTTTTAAAATATTTTCTGTTACTTACATTCATGATTTTGCTTTGAATAAAAATGTACTGAAAAGTACTGATTTTTTTAGCATGAAAAAGTCGAATGTACTGATTTCGCGCATAAAAAATTTGGCAACCCTTATTCGATCAGACATATCGGATAAGGAAATAAATAAAATTCCGCAGACACTTCGCCCAGAAATCTGTACGAAACCTGTAAGACTTGTTTAAATAGTCAACTTTTTATTCCGACTTGTCTGATATCAGAAATTGTCTGGCAAATATGCTAGCTGCGAAGTCACTCATCATGCCTGTGCTGGTGTATAGCGCGGAGGCATGGACAATGAAAATATCTGATGAAGCGGCTCTTGGAGTTTTCGAGAGAAAGAATCTGCGAATCTGAAAGTATTCAACGCGGGCCACGATGCTGGTAACAGGGGAAGACGAAGGCCTCCTATGCGTTGGAAAGACCAGGTGGAGAGGGACTTGGCTTCACTTGGCATTTCCAATTGGCGTCAGTTGACACAGAAGAGAAATGACTACGTACTGTTTTTGACTCGGCCAAAATTGCTTAGGCGGTTACAGCGCCAATAACGAAGAAGAAGTTTAGCTTCAAAACTTAAAATAATTTGCGACAAATGAAAAACATTTTTATTCTATCCCTGTAGAGACAAAGTCAAGTTTTGCAAATGTTCCATCATACCGGTAAGAACATTAAGTCAGAAACCCAATTTTCATTTTCCCATTGCGGGTAATGTTCCGATCTCAATTTGCGTATGTGTATAAAAAAAGAATAAAATAAAAAAACAACAATGGAATAGAATGTCCAAAGTAAAAAGAGCCAAAATATTCTAAGCAAAGAGAAAGTAAAAAGAGCCACGGAAAGGGTTTTGTAGCAGCGATCGCTTTTTAGCAGGCAATAATGTACGTACTTGTATAATTACACTGGTCTACAAATTTCAACTTTTTTTCTGCGAATAAGACGGGACCTGGTGTTTCTGAACGGATTTTTCGTGCTGAACACGAATCCGGGGTCAAAAATGTCCCATCACGTCACGTTTTCGAGAAAAAAGGGGTTGAAACCCCTAAAAACAGCGTTTTTGGCCATTTTCGAAAAATTATAGAGCTGAACCCTGACGTGGTACAAATTTTGCATATATCAGAAATTAAAGGCTAAACCGTGCCCTTTCGAATG
>NW_016160657.1:16131-19193 GCF_001687245.7 Rhagoletis zephyria | reverse complement strand
AAAATGGCCAAAAACGCTGTTTTTAGGGGTTTCAACCCCTTTTTTCTCGAAAACGTGACGTGATGGGAAGTTTTGGACCCCAGATTCGTGTTCAGCACGAAAAATCCGTTCGGAAACACCAGGTCCCGTCTTATTCGCAAAACCCTTGTAGACCAGTGTTATTAATTAATTAACATAAAAATGCTATCATTCACACAAGCTTAAATGAAAATAGCTATTTACTCAACGCTTAAATGTGACGAAAAAATCGATAGCGACTGTCAAAATTGGAAAGACCAATTTTTTCTTTTTGGAACTTAAAAAAAAGAGTTTTGAGTATACCGTGCCAAAATTTCACTGCAATCGCGGGCCTAGAATATGTAAATAATTACAATTTTTTAAATTATTGTTATTAAAAAATTAATTGTTCTGCAAATTTTATTCTGCAAATCTTTCTATTGTGAAGGGAAAAACTTCAGCAACTCTCAAAAAAAATTTCATCAAATGGGTCGCGAGTTACGAATTTTTCTCTCAAAAATTGCAATATTCTTATAACACCAAAAAAAAACAAAAACGAAGTGCAATTTCGAAAAACCGTCCAAAGTGTATTTTTGTTCTATAATTATCTACAGATTCCCACAATTGTCTTCACTTTCCAGAAAATCAATGGAAATTCATTGACACAGTTGGCGTGGTTTGACTCCTTTCGAACTTGTTTTTTTTTCTCTTAAAAAATGTGGCGCTACAGCCAGATTTCTATCCAAAGACAGTTATAAAACCAATTTGTGTATTAAAGTTCAAAATAGTGTACTTTGAGAGTTTGACAATGAAAACTCCTTTATGAATTGAGTAAATTTATATAAAACCCTCGGTAAATCAGAAGGCTTGTGGAAACTCGAAGTTAATGCTAGTAATATGCTGTAACATTAAAGAAAATTAAAAATGAAAATTTATCGGAAAATTTACGTAATGGATTTTTTATTTATTTTTTTCGTAGCTTAGTATCTCATGCCTACCAAAATTTCTAATTCGTTTTTTAAGGGAGATACCATCGCAGGCCCGTGCTATCTATTCATGATCTTTGTGAAGAGGAATCCAACTTCGAAAAGAGGAAGAGCAGTTGATCTACATAGAAAATGTATATGTATAAGTATGTAACTTCAAAGACAAAGCATTTTTTTTATCACACAAAATATGAAATGGTGTGAATGAATAGTATTTATGATCTGTATGAAGACAAACCCTACTTCGAAAAGAGAATGCGCAATTTCTCTAAGAATTAAAATTTATAGAAGTGTATAAATTTGATTGTACCTGATTCTGAATGAAGACAACTTATAGAGATCTAAAAGCTTAAATTTGTAGAGGATTTGCACTAATCATGCAATGGAAAAGAAGACAGGATAAAAAAAAGTGTGCTATACAAATATGTCTTCACGCAGAGCCTTATAAACCTCTTTTAGATTATACCCCTATAGACCCTTATCAAAAGCACAGTCTACGAGTAGTGTCTTACAAAACCTTTAAAAACCCGATTGCTCTTCGCACATATACAAGACGGATAACCGATCGAATATCCGATACACTGCTGCCCTTAATAAATTTCGCAATGTTATTATATACGTTTTTTTTTTGGTTAGCGACATGCTAATGATCAGATTATCTGATTTTTCGAGCGAAACTATCTAATTCGTAATTAAGAATACAAAATTTCTCCTCTGAAATCCAAGTTTTAAAAAATCCTGCATTAAAAAGAAAACTTATCCGTACGGAACCCTGATTTATTGATTTTTTTTGGAAAATAGAGGGGAAACGGTAAAGGCAAAAGATAAACAACAGTGAACGCTAAGCAAAAATGCGTGGTTGTTGTATTTTTATTTTAAAACTACCAGACCCGTCGAACTACGTACCGCCCAAAAGTTATTTTTTTTACTGAAATATTTTGGTCTAACATTTTCATCAACAATTCACGTTCACGATTTCCAGTAGTAAATTTATCTGCTAATATTACGGTTTGGTGGTTGTCAGAAGGCATATTTCCATTGTCGTCTTCAATAGCCTAACGAAAGTGTATTTTCGTGAATAAGTTCTTGAAATTCTCCAATGATCTGGCGTTTCACAGCACGGTTAATCGCACAACGAAATACATTTGAAGAACTTTTTCCCATTCAGCCCCTGGCAGTAACAATGATCAGGTACGGTGGTGAATCTGTCCTTGAAACTGTATGGTATACAGTATATTTTGCTTTGCTGCCTTTGTGCGTAAGTGCACATTTAAGATACCTACCCCAAAATGCGCATTAGCGGCATTATTTTTAACATTTATAAGGACAACGAAAACGGCAATTATTTTATGTAGTTATATAGATAATTAGATACAATTCGGAAAAAATGCGTGTGTAACACCGTACACACGATAGAAGTGAAACTTCTTAAAAAAGGTGTGAGTACCAGGTACCTAGTCACGAAATTGGATGTGTAAACATATGTTTACGGTTCGGCAAACCATTAGGCGATTAAGTTACATACATAGGTTTGGTTAGAAATCAAACAATAATTTCATTTCATCTTATTAATTTTCTGATATCTATATATTAATACGCTAACATAAATTTTGTCTCCGTTCGTTTGGCGATTCTAAAGAACCGATTTCAAAACCAAGAACACCGTTGGAAAGGCATTTTTCCGTAGATGAGCAGAGTTTTTATGGTTTTACGATTGATTGAAAATTACGGCCAAAACCGTCGTTTAAACATTTTCGAATTGTGTATACATGTTGCTGCAATATGTTCAATTTGACATGTTTCGCCTGTTGTTTCACTACACATTTGAAATTAAGCTTTGAAATAAAGATAAATATGAAGATGAAGAAATAAATGATAACGACCAAGTAAAAAAAAAGAAGGCAAAAGTGAAGATAAAGACGAAAATGAAGACAATGACAGATACATAAGAATTAGGGTAACTGAAAGGGTAAGAACATTTCTTGAATTTATGAAGTGAAACTTCTTTAGCGGCAGTTGGTTGGTTGGGAGTAAATTGCCAAATTCAATGGGAATAATGCACATGGAAGTAGTTCTCAG
>NW_016160657.1:13626-16106 GCF_001687245.7 Rhagoletis zephyria | reverse complement strand
TATTTATGTATGTGCCAGTTTTACCGTTATATATTTTTTATCTACTCGTTTATTCCATGGGGTCTTCATGCTTTATTTAAATTTAAAAAATTAAATTACTATACCGTTTTAAAAATCTGAAAATTCACTGCGGGAAATTTTTATACCCGAGCGCACTTGTGCACAAGGGTATATTAATTTTGTTCAAATAACGGTTGTTTGTAACAGCCAAAACGAATCGAGATAGATATAGACAAATGTATACATAAATGCTCAGAAGGAATAGAGAAGTCGATTAAGCCATGTCTGTCTGTCTGTCTGTCCGTCCGTCCGTCCGTGTACACGATAACTCGAGCAAAAATTGAGATATCTCAACGAAATTGGGTATGTAGGTTTCCATTAATCCAAGGTATTGAAAATGGGCGAAATCGGACTGTAACCACGCCCACTTCCCATATAACGCTAATTTTAAGAAATACGAAAACTGCGATATTTTAGTAACTACTGAAGATAATTCACTCAAAATTGATATTTACAATAATTTTAAGACGAAAAATAAGAATATTATAAATTTTTGGAAAATGGGCGTAGCCACGCCCACTTATGGTTACATGTGTATAGCTTGGTAAACGCTGCATCAATTTCTTCCAAACTTGGCACGGTTGTTGGCCTTGGTACAGCATACTAAATGACCGAAAATTCAAAAAATCGGACATAACCACGCCCACATCCCATATAACGGTAATTTAGAGAAATACAAAATCTTCGATAAATCAGTACATATTAAAGCTAATTTATTCAAAATTGATGCTTGCAACAATTCTTTACCAAGAAATACGCTTATGGTAAAATTTTGGAAAACGGGCGTATATATATATATGTATATCGGTAACCGTTCTACCAATTTGTACCAAACCCGGTATTTTTATTGTGCTTGCAAAAAAAGCAAAACGTTGAAAATTATTGAAATCGGACTAAAATTACGGCCGCTTCTCATATAACGGTAAATTTCAGAAATGCTTGAAACTTCAATATTTCGAAATTTAAGGACGCTAATTTACTAAAAATTGATACACCTTACCTTCTAGCGGTAGGTTTCGGAAAGGTGAAAAAACATATATTTAAGTGAACATAATATTACAAATAAATAAATAAATAGGAAAATGACATAACAAAATTGTTCAAAATTTTTTTTATTTTAAAATAATTTGCTTATAATCTGAACGTTTTTAATCATATTATTATCATAAATGAGTAACAGTAAGTCGCGTCTTCTATTTGGTAATTATTACGTACCGATCGAGAAACATTTACCAAAGTTATATCGAAAAACTTAAGCGGATCTCCATTTTTTTTTTAATTCTCATTAATTGTATAAATAACTTTTAAATTAAAGAACCGGATTACAGAAAAGTGTGCCAGGGAGTGACTTTTTTCGTCCAAGCTGAATGCAAAGCAATATCGTCCAATTAGAGAGTCCTCAAAAGGATTTCCAAGGATATGTTAAAGACTATTGCATTTACCTGCCATGCCTTACCATTTTTCAGATAATGGAATTAACTAAAATATTTATGTATATCTAAACACTTATTGCACGTCCCCTACTTTCATATAAACAACAAATTTAGAAACCGCGAAAAATGTGCTTATTGCTTATGTGAAGTGAAACCATTCCGCACCAATTTTCAAGAATGCATAAATGGATTTAAAATGGGTGTTTCTCACTCTAATTGTATTATATTAATAAGTGTAAATACTTATATGCTTGAAACGACTATTAACTTATCAAACGATTCCCAATCTTTGACAATACATGTCGCCCAAATCGGCGTGACCAAGTCCATGGCAATTTTAATATTATATAAACATCCGAAAATATTAAAACGTTTGAAATAAATCTCGTCTCACTTGTTTCTATTTTCCACTTGGTTGCTGAAGTAATGAAGAATTGAAAATTGATAAGGGAAAATTATAGTTTTTGTAAATTTTATCTTAATATCTTAAAAACTTGTAGACTTATTGAAAAATGATAAATGAACGTGAGGTACTAAATTTAATAACCCTTAATTTGATATATCGTATCGATTTATAATAATTATCCAATAATAATCCAAGGTAGGTTGGTATTGAAAATGGGCGAAATCGGACTGTAACCACGCCCACTTCCCATATAACGGTAATTTCCAGAAATATGAAAACTGCGATATTTTAGTAACTACTGAAGATAATTCATTAAAAGGAATATTATAAATTTTTGGAAAATGGGCGTNTTTTAGACGAAAAATAAGAATATTATAAATTTTTGGAAAATGGGCGTAGCCACGCCCACTTATGGTTGCATGTATATAACTTGGTAACCGCTGCACCGATTTTTTCCAAACTTGGCACAGTTGGTGGCCTTGATACAACATCCAAAATGGCCGATAGGTTGGTATTGAAAATGGGCGAAATCGGACAATAACCACGCCCACATCCCATATAACGGTAATTTCGAGAAATAC
>NW_016160657.1:8816-13601 GCF_001687245.7 Rhagoletis zephyria | reverse complement strand
AAAATCTTCGATAAATCAGTAAATATTAAAGCTAATTTATTCAAAATTGACGCTTGCAACAATTCTTTACCAAAAAATATGTGTATGATAAAATTTTGGAAAATGGGCCTGGCACCGCCCACTTATGATCACATATACGTAACTCGGTAACCGTTCTACAAAATTGTACCAAACCGGTATGGTTATTGTACTTGCCCCATAAAAGCAAAATGTTGAAAATTATTGGAATCGGACTAAAAGTACGGCCGCTTTTCATATAACGGCAAATTTCAGAAATGCTTGAAATTTACTCAAAATTTATACACCCCGGCTTACCATGTAGCGGCAGCTTTCGGAGAGTTGAAAAACATATATGTAATACTTGCGCCCGAACTTAGACTTTCTTACTTGTTAAATTATTCTTTCCTGACCAATAACAATTGGCTTAGACCTAAGACATCATAATATTACTATTACAATACGGTCAAATGCCTTTTATTTTCCCCCATACAAAATCGACCCAGCATAGNGGCGAAATCGGACTTTAACCACGCCCACTTCCCATATAACGGTAATTTCCAGAAATATGAAAACTGCGATATTTTAGTAACTACTGAAGATAATTCATTAAAAGGAATATTATAAATTTTTGGAAAATGGGCGTAGCCACGCCCACTTATGGTTGCATGTATATAACTTGGTAACCGCTGCACCGATTTTTTCCAAACTTGGCACAGTTGGTGGCCTTGATACAACATCCAAAATGGCCGATAGGTTGGTATTGAAAATGGGCGAAATCGGACAATAACCACGCCCACATCCCATATAACGGTAATTTAGAGAAATACAAAATCTTCGATAAATCAGTAAATATTAAAGCTAATTTATTCAAAATTGACGCTTGCAACAATTCTTTACCAAAAAATATGTGTATGATAAAATTTTGGAAAATGGGCCTGGCACCGCCCACTTATGATCACATATACGTAACTCGGTAACCGTTCTACAAAATTGTACCAAACCGGTATGGTTATTGTACTTGCCCCATAAAAGCAAAATGTTGAAAATTATTGGAATCGGACTAAAAGTACGGCCGCTTTTCATATAACGGCAAATTTCAGAAATGCTTGAAATTTACTCAAAATTTATACACCCCGGCTTACCATGTAGCGGCAGCTTTCGGAGAGTTGAAAAACATATATGTAATACTTGCGCCCGAACTTAGACTTTCTTACTTGTTAAATTATTCTTTCCTGACCAATAACAATTGGCTTAGACCTAAGACATCATAATATTACTATTACAATACGGTCAAATGCCTTTTATTTTCCCCCATACAAAATCGACCCAGCATAGTAGACATACAGGCGGAGCAATGATAATCTTGCGAAACATAATCAGCCCTATTCTGCATTTCGATTACGTTCCCGCATTCCGCTCCGCAACAATTTTACCCNACAATACGGTCAAATGCCTTTTATTTTCCCCCATACAAAATCGACCCAGCATAGTAGACATACAGGCGGAGCAATGATAATCTTGCGAAACATAATCAGCCCTATTCTGCATTTCGATTACGTTCCCGCATTCCGCTCCGCAACAATTTTACCCTAATACTGGCCATCTGGCAATTTTTGGTAAGGTCCATAAATCGTTTTGATTATTCGGGCAAAAAAAATGTCACGTGCTTCTTACCAGACCCATCTACCGACATTTATTTCGACACCTACCGAAATATATTTCGACGTAAGTAAATTATGAAAAACCAAAAAAATAGCAAACAAATTTGCAATTTTCGCAATTTACTCGAAATTTTGTACGAGTCAAACGAACGGTTAAAAGCAGGATTGTTGCGAATATTATTCCGAAATAAAAGTCCTTTCCGGACAATAATCAAACCGCCTGTCGAAATTAAACAAATTTGTTATCATATGCAAGACGACTAAAATCGCTTTTAAACAGAAATAACGAACGACCTCTATTTATATTTTTTTATAATTTAATACTAAAGAAATTCATATACCTGACAATAGGTTTGTTCTTTGGTATTTAATTAACATTTTTTATTGAAATATATTTCAATATGTGGCTTTCCTCGTTTAGACATTTCCGTTTTAAAGCTGTGTAAGTCCTCTTTCATTTGATACCAGACTTGTTTAATTTGGATAAGCGGTTTGTTTATTATCCGGAAAGCACTTTTATTTCGGAATAATATTCGCAACAACCCTGGTTAAAAGCACCAGCCAGTTTTTTTGTGTGCCGGTGCTATTATTCTGTGAGTCGCAGGTCCAAGTATCGGCACATTCCGAATGAAAAATTACACTGAAAATGGGATGATGTAAGTAATTAATTGATAGAAAAATATTTTCTAATAAAAAAAATTATTATAATTGTCAATAGCATTTTCAATCTTGATAATTTATCAAGAAAATAGATTTAAAGTTCTGTGCTAGAACTGGGAGTTTTGATAAATAATCGAAAATTGACAAATTATAAAAATATTGAATTTATTAAGTGCACAGAACTGGGCTGTAAATATATACATACAAATTTGTTAAGAAATATAGCAGTGTTATTCAGTATAGTTTTTTCTCACTGAAGAAATGAAGATTTCGGTAGTGAAGGTTTGGTAACTTTTCTTAAGAGATTTTGGTAGAAAAATGTTGGCGAGTGGCAACCATGGTACTGCTACTTTCACGTGTATACTATTTTTATTATCTAAGTATTCTTGAAATTCCTTTGAAGTAAAACAACTGCCTCTATCAGATATACATCTTTAAGTGCGGCTGTAATATTCAAAGTATTTATTCAGTGCGCAGGTGACTTCTTTAGTACTTGTTTTTAAGACGGAGTACAATTTTACGTATTTGGTGAAAGCTTCAATTACAACTAAAATGTGCCTTCGTTTCGACTGCAATGACGGAAGTGGCCCTAAGGGCCGTTTTCACCATCTCTGGTTAACACTAATCTCCAGTTAAAGATTGTTACCGACGTTACCGACCCAATGTTAAATGAATGGATTCAGTACCGTCGGTAGCGATGTTTAACTGGGGATTAGTGTTAACCAGAGATGGTGAAAACGGCCCTAATAGCCGCATTCAGAGTCGTTTGATAATTACTTAAGATATTCCTCAGTAACGATTTGAAAAAATTCCCTCTCAGAGTCAGTTAATGACTCGTAACGGCATTTAATGAACATTAAAGTTAAGTAAAGAAAAACCTTTAATTAACTCTTTAACGAATGATTTTGCTTGTTTCCAATAAATTTCAATTTCGATAACGTTGCTGTAACAGTGGCAACGGCCCAGTGAGCAGAGCACTTTCGTGCCATTCGAGAGATCCGAGTTCAATCCTCGGCAATGGAATTTGTCTTAATTTTTTGATAAAATTTTTTTCTTTTTATTCTTAAGCTTTATTGTTTAAAAAATAAATATTTTTTAAATCATTTAATGTTAAGAAACTTTTCTAATTAAGCTTTTTTAATTTTTTACTTTCATGTCCTCAAATTTTTAGTTTTTCTTTTAAAAAAATATTTTTTTAATTTCGTTTAGTTTTTAAAAAACATATTGTTAACGATGAATATAATAACGCCATCCTCCTCGTTACCAGATCATGCAATCCGAAATACAGAAAAGGGCTTTCAAAATAGTTGCCGGAATATAAAGACTTGTGCCTTTCGAAGAACTGAGATGAGTTGAAAGACAATGCCTGTTGGTGTTTTTTTTATATTTTTAGCAAAAGTAGAATTTAAATGAAATAAAAAAGTTTCCTTTTTAAAACAATAAATTCTACAAATCAAATTAAAATTAGATTAAAAAAAAAGAAAAAACTAAATAAAATGAGTTTTTAAAAATTTAACAAGAAAATAAAATAAATAAAAAAGGAAAAAGAAAATTTTCCTGCCCTAGGACTCGAACTCGAATCTCCTGAATGACACGCCAGTTCTCTGCTCACTCAGCCATTGAGACTGTTGAGGCTGTGCGCGCAAAATCAAATAAGTAATTATTTTTATTGATTTCAAACTGAACGAAAAAGTGAGTGATGCCACAAAAAAAGGGCCGCACTGGGGTCATACTTAAAGATTTAATTTCATAATTTTTGTCTCTGAGAGGTAGGGTGGCCAGATACGCTGATTTAATCAGTACGTGTGCTGATTTTTTTCTATTGCACTGATTTTTAAGAGCCCGAAATCAGTACGCAAAATCTACTGATTTTTTGAGTTTGTACTGATTTTGTACTCATTTTTACATTTAATACTTTTGTAAATTGGTGTAATTGACTTTTACTTGAGGTTTACATGTACAAAACAATGGTTTTTGACAACTCATACGTATGAGCAGATTGAAAGCATTAATTAAATTTAAACCATTATTAAAAAGGTGTCAGCTTGCAATTGTTTCGTTTCCTGGATTTCGCAAAATAACAAACTGTTTGGATTCAACCCAACCCAACTTCACGATTTGCAGGTTTTACAGGATTTACAGGAAAAGCTGGTTTCGCCATTAATAAATCTTATGAAAGGTGGTGGTGAGTTAATCATATATTAAGTACACTGAGAAGATGAGAATTAGAGATAATCTTTCGATTATAATTAAACATCCACTGAGAAATCGGCTGTCAGTATTTCAAACTTAAAAAGACTACTGCTACGGTGCAATGTAAGTTCTAAAAATGTTGAAAAGGTGCAAACTACCGACTCTTGGATATGATATATCGATGGCTGAGTGGAAGATCGACCTATCTCGGCAGCCAGTTCGAAAACGCTCTATCTCAAAAAACTTTTCAAGAACGCCCTATTTCAGAATT
>NW_016160657.1:0-8791 GCF_001687245.7 Rhagoletis zephyria | reverse complement strand
CCGCATTCAGAGTCGTTTGATAATTACTTAAGATATTCCTCAGTAACGATTTGAAAAAATTCCCTCTCAGAGTCAGTTAATGACTCGTAACGGCATTTAATGAACATTAAAGTTAAGTAAAGAAAAACCTTTAATTAACTCTTTAACGAATGATTTTGCTTGTTTCCAATAAATTTCAATTTCGATAACGTTGCTGTAACAGTGGCAACGGCCCAGTGAGCAGAGCACTTTCGTGCCATTCGAGAGATCCGAGTTCAATCCTCGGCAATGGAATTTGTCTTAATTTTTTGATAAAATTTTTTTCTTTTTATTCTTAAGCTTTATTGTTTAAAAAATAAATATTTTTTAAATCATTTAATGTTAAGAAACTTTTCTAATTAAGCTTTTTTAATTTTTTACTTTCATGTCCTCAAATTTTTAGTTTTTCTTTTAAAAAAATATTTTTTTAATTTCGTTTAGTTTTTAAAAAACATATTGTTAACGATGAATATAATAACGCCATCCTCCTCGTTACCAGATCATGCAATCCGAAATACAGAAAAGGGCTTTCAAAATAGTTGCCGGAATATAAAGACTTGTGCCTTTCGAAGAACTGAGATGAGTTGAAAGACAATGCCTGTTGGTGTTTTTTTTATATTTTTAGCAAAAGTAGAATTTAAATGAAATAAAAAAGTTTCCTTTTTAAAACAATAAATTCTACAAATCAAATTAAAATTAGATTAAAAAAAAAGAAAAAACTAAATAAAATGAGTTTTTAAAAATTTAACAAGAAAATAAAATAAATAAAAAAGGAAAAAGAAAATTTTCCTGCCCTAGGACTCGAACTCGAATCTCCTGAATGACACGCCAGTTCTCTGCTCACTCAGCCATTGAGACTGTTGAGGCTGTGCGCGCAAAATCAAATAAGTAATTATTTTTATTGATTTCAAACTGAACGAAAAAGTGAGTGATGCCACAAAAAAAGGGCCGCACTGGGGTCATACTTAAAGATTTACAGCCGCACTCAGAAACGTTCCTTAAATTAGCTCTAACGGGCACTTAACTAATGATCGTTAAATCTGTTAATTAATGTTTCCTCTCAGAGTTAAAAATTATGAAATAAAAAATTTAAGTATGGCCCCATTTGCGGCCCTTCATTTTTGTGGCATCACTCACTTTTTTCGTTCAGTTTGAAATAAAATATAAAAATAAGTATTTATATCGTTTTGCGCGCAATGGCTCAAGAGATGCAGTGGCTGAGTGAGCAGAGCACTAGCGTGCCATTCGAGAGATCCGAGTTCGAGTGCTAGGGCAGGAGAATTTTCTTTTTCCAATTTTATTTTTTTCTTGTGTAATTTTTATAAACTATATTTATTGAATTTTTTTGCTTTTTTGGTCTAATTTTCTTTTGATTTATAGATTTTATTGCTTTAAAAAGGAAAAAAATTTTTTTAAATTTAATTCTGGCATCTGTCTTTCAACTCACCTCAGTCTTTCGAGAGACAAAAGTCTATCTTGAAAGTTCTTTTCTGTATTTCGAATGAGTAATTGAAGGATGTGCTAATAGTCTTATTATATTTATCGTTTAGCAATAAGTTTTCTAAAAACTAAACGAAATGAAAAAAATATCTTTTTAAAACAGGAAAAACTAAAAATTTGAGAAGCTGAAAGTAAAAGAAAAATGATGAATTAAAAAAATTTCCAAGCGTTAAATAAAATAAAAAATATGAGTTTTTTCTGCAATAAATCAAAAAAAAAAATTTTATTAAAAAGAATCCCTCGCCGAGGATTGAACTCGGATCTCCTGAATAGTATGAAGTTGCTCTGCTCACTGGTCCGTTGCTACTATTACAGCAACGTTAACGAAATTGAAATTTATTGAAAACAAACAAAAAATTTCAAAATCATTCGTTAAAAAGTTAAGTAAAGGTTTTTGTTTACTTAACTTTAATGTTCATTAAATGCCGTTAACGAATCATTAACTGACTCTGAGAGGGAATTTTTTTAAATCTTTACTGAGGGACACCTTAAGTAATCATTAAACGACTCTGAGTGCGGCTGTTAATTTCATAATTTTTGTCTCTGAGAGGTAGGGTGGCCAGATACGCTGATTTAATCAGTACGTGTGCTGATTTTTTTCTATTGCACTGATTTTTAAGAGCCCGAAATCAGTACGCAAAATCTACTGATTTTTTGAGTTTGTACTGATTTTGTACTCATTTTTACATTTAATACTTTTGTAAATTGGTGTAATTGACTTTTACTTGAGGTTTACATGTACAAAACAATGGTTTTTGACAACTCATACGTATGAGCAGATTGAAAGCATTAATTAAATTTAAACCATTATTAAAAAGGTGTCAGCTTGCAATTGTTTCGTTTCCTGGATTTCGCAAAATAACAAACTGTTTGGATTCAACCCAACCCAACTTCACGATTTGCAGGTTTTACAGGATTTACAGGAAAAGCTGGTTTCGCCATTAATAAATCTTATGAAAGGTGGTGGTGAGTTAATCATATATTAAGTACACTGAGAAGATGAGAATTAGAGATAATCTTTCGATTATAATTAAACATCCACTGAGAAATCGGCTGTCAGTATTTCAAACTTAAAAAGACTACTGCTACGGTGCAATGTAAGTTCTAAAAATGTTGAAAAGGTGCAAACTACCGACTCTTGGATATGATATATGTAGTTTTACTTTGATTTTTGATATTCGACCACCTGTAATTTTACTTGCACATACACATTTAACACTATTAAATTTTATTCGTACACGAGAATTCGTTTAGCGATAATTCGGTAATATACCATTTAGTCAACATTTTAATGTGAATGTTGTATTTAATAAGCACACCAACTAAATATGTTTTAAATTTGTAACTTAAAATATGCAAACAGATTCTGACTCGAACTCGTCTTCTACTGAAACTGAATGAGCTACAAACTTTCTTTATTTTCTCAATTCTTATAAATTTTCTAGACAGTTTGAGACTTCAACTCACATGTCTTTTGTTATAGAATTAACTATATATTTTTATTAAAAAAAAATTAAATTATGTAAGGAAAGAAAAAATTTTCAAAACCTGTCAATACATTTTACTACTATTTTCCTGAGCACAGCTGTACATACATACGTAATACCATTGATTTGTTTTAAAGTAATGAATTTTTGTATTGATAATACTATACGTATTTAAAAGCCTATTAGTTATTTTTTTTTTAAATGAATGCGCTGTTATTTGGTTGTTATATTGTTAATAATAAAAAATACGCTTAAAAATGAGCTGATTTGTATGGCTCTGTACTGATTTTTGATCCCAACTGTACTGCTTATGTCCCTATAATATCTGGCCACCCTACTGAGAGGAAACATTAATTAACTGATTTAACGATCATTAGTTAAGTGCCCGTTAGAGATAATTTAATGAACGTTTCTAAGTGCGGCTGTAATATGGTAGCGAGACTGAGAAAATTAATTTGAATTAATAAGCATAAATGCAAATTAAAATTTTACCCTTACAGACGGCAGTAATGCGAATAAACCAGCCGCAAGGTCGTGGGTTCGAGTCCCACGGCCNTTTTCGCAATCGCTCCAACCGGGTATCGAACCTGGCAGCTACAGGCTTGTAGCTCGCAACTCTCACCACTCGGCTACCGCGTACGCGAAGCTCGACTGCTTCGTTTGCTTACTTGTACAAAAGACAACAACTGGCCGTTTTTACCAGTGTTGTCATCGAAAATTCCCCGGATCCGAGTTAATTCCCAAAAATTTCGTGCATTTGTTCGGCTGCTTATGCTCATTTTAAAGAGGAAAATGCATGAGTTAAAGCAAATTAAGGCTGGTTATGCAAATAATCGAGCCCGTTTGTCTACCGTATAAGTGGTCTAAGTGTATTGTATCGAATGGTTTAGGGTTTTTTGGAATATTGTGCAGCAGTTTTGTTTAAATATGTCTATTTTGTTTTCATTTTCGGAAACCAGTAGTTTGCTTTAATTTTTTGATAACACTTTTCAACCCCTTGGTGACCTAACTGTTCGTGGACTGTTCTAATGACTTCTTTTTCCAGCTCCTTAGGGACATATAAATGTAAGATATTTCTGTTTTTTAAACACTACACCATTTTCCATAACAAAATTTTCCACGTTTCCTTTTTCTAGTTTATTCCTTAGTTGCACTATATCTGCATCACGGTGCAGTTGGAAGTCTACATTTTCACTGTCGACTACCGCTATAATATTTTCACTGTCGACTTCGTTTCTGCTAAGCGCATCTACGAGTGGCATTTTTGTACCTGCTCTATGGGCTATTGAATAATTGAAGTTTTCTAGCTCTAGTGCCCTCCTTGCTATTCGATTGTTCACTAATTTCTTATTGAGTGTCAATGTTAGGGAGTTGCAGCCGGTTAATATTTTAAACTTTATGCCTTCTAATTAACTCAAAATCTGCGTAATGCATTTACAATAGCGTGGGCCGAAAATCCGCTTTTTTAGAATTTTTATTGGTAATAGCAAAAATATAGTTCACTATGCTATAAAAAAAAATCTGTGTGAAATGTGAAAATTTTTGGTCAATATCCAAGTCCATCTCGCCCAAGTCCATCAACATTCAAGTACTAAAAATTTTTTATTCTTAGCTAACTTCGTCATATACCAAATTATGAAGGACTATTACTTTCGAAGATTATTGCAATTTTAGTAAAAAAAATGTAAAAATTAATTTTTGTATTAATTTTTATTTTTTTAGCATATTGAACTTTGATGGGCTTGGGGGAGCCTAGGATATTGACCAAAAAATTCCAAATTTTACACAGATTTTTTTTTAAAGCATAATGAAACATATTTTTGCTATTACCAATCAAAGTTCTAAAAAAGAGGATTTTCGGCCCACGCTAATATACAATGTCCAAATTCTCCGATTCAAAACTATTACAGTAGTTTTCCGATTTAACGAACATTCGATTATATGAAAACCGCATATAACGAACGTCCCCATTTTTTATACTGAGTACCTTATATAACGAATAAAAGGAATGAAGCTGTACTCAGTTTAACGAACAACATGCAAATATTTGGTTTTCAAGGGTAAAAAATAATTCTAAGCCAAATGAAAATAAAATAATGTAAAAAAAATATTTTTTAAAAACAAGCTTTTATTTAACCTGTACAATCAAAGGAATAAAATAAAGTAGTGTAACAAAAGATTTTTTAGCAAGAAAATTTTGTCAAAACTGCACTAAAATGAATAAAATAAAATAAGTTAAGGTCTCGTTAAAGTTACTAAAAGCCATTTAGTGAAAGGAGTTATTCAAACTCTAATGAAAATTACTAACAATTTGTACTAATTTACTTCGTTTTTAAAGAAGCTTGTCGCGCGAATAGCAAACCGGCATTTAAATATCTGCATACATACATATACATACATACCTAACAAATTATGCATGTACGCTGAATTCGCCGACAAGCTTGGATGGAAATTTTCACCCAATAGCGTACTTTTCTAAAAGAACATGTGAGGCAGAGAGTAGGTATCATATACCTTATTTATACCTTCCCAAGAATCTTTCAAGCATTTATACCTTTGTCGTTATGGCGCACTCGCTGGAACCGTATTCAAAAGTAAACAAAATTTGTTATTTTTATTCGATAATTAATTTGCGCGTTGTACCGAAATGGAAGCGACCAAGAATTCAAATTTGTTATAATAATAATTCAAATTTAAACGGGCTGTATAAAGAAAACCAGCCTTTTTCACTTCGCGTCAAATGAGTGATGTGTTTATACCTGTTTTCTAACCGATGTGAGAAATAAAAAAGCGATTTCAAAACAAATTCGATTCAATACACTTTCGAATTTCTGAGCGTATTGAAAGTTGGTTTAAGCTTCCGTTTTGAATCACAGCGAACTGGGTCAAAGCGCTTTATGTGTTGGTATAAACAAGGTACAGTAGTTTTCCGATTTAACGAACACAATTATTGTCAGGTCAATTCGTTAAATCGGTGTTTTCTTTAAATCGAGTTTTAGTTTTTAATCACATCGAATAAACACTACAATTTTAAAAATTCATACACATTTGTTCTTTAAATTGAGTACTTTATTAATAAAAAACCAAACAACAAAAGCAATTCAAGTCACATTAGCTGGCAATGTTTTCGACATGCAGTTGATTAAGAATATTCACTTTTAATTTAGATCATGGAGCTTTTTAATTTACAACATAAAAAATCTTTGCATCTACTTGAAAAATTGGTTAATCGTGGATTGTTTTTTTGGAATATTTAGATTCATTTTTACTGCTTCTTCTTGAAGCTCTACTAGTACAATCTGTTTTGTTGATTCAATATTGTTCTGTTTGGCCCACTTGATGCACACATCAAAACTTTTAATGACATCCTCATGCTTAATTTTAAGCTCTTCAGTTTCAATATTGTCGTCATTTTCGTCATGATCATCTTCAGCATAATCGAAATCTTGCTCAGGCCCCTGCTGCACCCATTCATTTAGATCGTCGACTGTAAACCGGATCTTAAATACAACGTAGGGTTTTTTGTAAAAGTACATATTAAAAGAGGTTCACAAATTTCCACTCAAAACATACATTTGGAAACACTGAGTTTAGCAAATTTACTCCACTCCTCATTGCTAAAGTGTCTTCATCCTGCCGTAAAAAAGATGACAGTGGTAAGTCGTCTCCTTCATCGAAATTGTCGTTCCCTTTAAGAAGCTTATTCCAGCATTTCGCCAATGATGCTTCAGAAATGTTTTCCCATCCCAAAGCTAATGCTGTTGCAGCATCGTAAAGCGTGTATGATTTCAAAAATGCAATTACATCCTGGGTTTGAGTTGCGAAAAGTCTCGATAGAAGGGAACTTTTGTAGTGCAGCTTCAACAATCGAATTGCACTTTGGTCCATAGGCTATATAAGTGGTGTAACATTTGGCGGCATATAAAGCACCCAAATTTTACCACTTGCCGAATTTTTTACCAAATCCTCAGCCGGAGGATGAGATGGAGCATTATCGAGAATTAATAAGGCATTAATAGGAAAATTGTTTTGGGCGAGAAAACATTCCACCTTTGGTAAAAATCACAGTAAGAATAAAATAAAACTTAAAATTTTTTGAAAAATTTACCCTTGAAAAATTTATCGAAAAACCAATCTTTAAATATGGTGCATGCCATCCACGCATTTTAATTAATAACTTCTTGCAGGTGTTTTTTAAATGGATCAACTAGTTCCACATTGGATGAAAGCTTTTCGCCACTTTGCTTTAGAAGTCCTATGCCAAATCTGTTTTTGAATCGCGTCAGCCATCCATGACTCACATTAAAACTTCCGCCATATATTTCTCGGTGTATATCCTTCGCTTTGTGTTGCAATACAGATCCAGTTATGGGAATGTGTTAATTATGCTGCGCCAAAAACCAGGAGACAAATTTTTCTTCTATTCTTGGAAACTCGCCACTTTTAATTGCTTTCCTATTTTTGGATTTGTAACGCGATATTTCAGAATTTTTTAAAAGTGTTTCTTTAGATTTCAAAATTGTTGAAACCGTAGATGCTCTTAGATTGAAGTTTTTACACAACTCGGATACACGCACACTGTCCAAGCGAGGCCGCCGTGTTTAGCATTTAGATTTGTAAAAAATGCTTAACTTGTAAAAAACATATAACTTTGTATAACCAAACTGTTCTGAATTCAAATTTCCATTCTTATTCATTGAAATGAAATATCGTAAATGAAATATCGTAAATGAAGTTTGACATGTTAATTAGTATCACATGGCAACATCGGTGTCAGCACAATTCAGCACTTTGACATAAGTTTACAGACTCAGGGTAGGTATACGTATGTATGCAGATACATAAAAACAGATAAAATTCTTTTGTTCTCAAAATTACGGCTATATACAATTAAAAATACATATATAATTAGCACTTTTGGCGGGAAAATATACACATTTACATATTATTCGTGAGTTAACGACGAACGATATATTTGTTTTGCAATACCGCTTGTCGACGGTAGAATTCGGCAAAAGTTCATCCACCAGCTTTATCGAAAACGAAACATACCCACATATACGAATACATACCATTAAATATATACATACGTGTGTGTCTATGCATATGTATATACTCATAGAAAAACCCGCCATATAAGCAAACTACACTAAAAAATTGTGCAAAACCCAGATTGGCTGCGTCTCGTACAAGCCAAATAATTATTGAAAATCATTGGGTGAATAATCAAAGTGCTTATTTTTCGATACCCAAGTAAAAGCGTATTTGCGTACCTACAGTCGTACATATGTACATTTAAATAGATAAAGTTGTGTTTTTTCGAACATTCCCTTTGCTCGTATAAGCAGTATCCCGTTCCCAGTTCGTTCGTTCCGCAAAAGTGCCACATATATGTACATAAAAAGTAAATAGCATATACAGTGGGCCAAAAAACTCATCTCAGCGAGATATAATTATAAAATTGAATATACGCTTATTTAGTAACATATCATTTCTATTATACATAAAATACGTATATTCTGTGCTTACAGTGTGAGTAGAAAATAGTTTGGCGAGTAAACAAGATACCACCCCTACCCATTCAAACAAAGTGGTTTCCCCAATTTTTCTTAATATAAACTAGTCCATCTCAGTTCAACCAGATACCTCCAATATCCACCTTTACATCTCTTTAACGGAGCTACTGAAATTTATAGCGGACTATTGTGTCTTCTACATACCTCAGCAAAAAATTTTTTTTTTCTCCAAGCTCTCTGATTTCTGCATTTCAAACGTGAATTTAAATT